>NC_054699.1:19634353-19729400 GCF_016097555.1 Gigantopelta aegis | reverse complement strand
CATTCCGCCTCAAGTCACTGTGTGCCCCCCACCCCACCCCCACCCCCCTCCAAATGGATTTTCTGGATCTGCCACTGAGAAAGTGTGGTTGACAAGCATCCACATTTCAATATTTTATTTTAATTTTCATTCCAGCGTTCCAAGTTCTTTAAATTTCGATTCTTCGATCACCTGTTTCGCAATGTTGTCTATTTGAGCGTGAATATCTTCTACGCTTTTGTCTCCATCTATGATCTGGAATAACGCATAAACACAAAAGATAAATTAAAAAAAAGTTTGTTTTGTTTAACGACACTTATACAAAAGATAAAGGCGATGCCACATGATACGAATGCCTCGTACAAGAAGGGCCAATTGCGGCTACCAGCTATTGGAAGGAAGGAAATGTTTTATTTAACGACGCACTCAGCACATTTTATTTACGGTTATATGGCGTCGAACATATGGTTAAGGACCACACAGATATTGAGAAAGGAAACCCGCTGTCGCCACTTCATGGGCTACTCTTTTCGATTAGCAGCAAGGGATCTTTTATATGCACCATCCCATAAAAAGGATAGCACATACCACGGCCTTTGATATACCAGTCGTGGTGCACTGGCTGGAGCGAGAAATAGCCCAATGGGCCCACCGACGGGGATTGTTCCCAGACCGACCAGCTATTGGATGTCAAACATTTGGTAATTCAAACACGTAGTCAGCAGAGGAAACCCGCTACATTTTTCCTAATGCAGCAAGGGATATTGTATATGCACTTTCCTACAGACAGAAAAGCACATACCACGGCCTTTGACCAGTTGTGGTGCACTGTTTGGAATGAGAAAAAACCCAAACCGACTTACTTAAATCCCGCCTCGTATAAATCAATGTTACTCCGCAATATTGTTAAATTACTGTAAACCAATTACGATATAGTTAATTCTAAGAACGATAATTAGAATATATATGTATGCAAAAGAAAAATAAGATTTATCTAAATTAAAAGCAAAATCATATAATATCAGCTTCTGGGTTTTTTAAACTATTAAATTTTATAAAATCATACATACATACAGTGTGGTCCCCCCCCCCCCCCCCCCAATATAAAATCCTGAGTACGCTAGTGATTATCAGGGCCCTGTTCCACGAAGCAATCTTAGCACTAAGTTCACCTTAGTGCATAAGGTAGCAATGCACTTAAGGTGATCTTAGGGCTAAGATCGTTTTGTGGAACGGGGCCCAGGCCCGTGGGAACCGGGGGGGGGAGGGGGGGCGATGTACCTTCCCTACCCTAGGGCAAACATGTACGGGTTTTTAGCCGAACACCGACCCACCCGCCACATACACACAAACAAACCACCACCATAGAGATTGTGAACCCCCATTAGAGGCTGTGACCTCCTAGTGCACGGGGCATGTTATGTCAATACTTTTCTTAACAACACATTATACGTCCCTTCGGACTAGTGCCCTCCTCTCTAGATATCGTTCAGGACTATGGAGATAATATAGCAATTGTTCCACTGATGAGGTTTGATCCTACAGTCTATTGCATGCCTACCTTCCATGAATCTTCCTTGAGGTCGTCAAAGGTGTTTGCTATTTGCTGTTGGATTTTCTCCTTCTCGAATCTCTCTTCCCCATAACCTTTCCGCTTGGAAGCAGCCTCTGCGCTCAGTTTAAGGTAGACAACTAGGTCCGGCTCTGGGTGGCCAACGTTATTTTGAGAACACCACTTTACCGGTAAGCCCTGCAAGTACAAAAATACATAACACCACTTTTCATTCATTCATTCATTCATTTGTTCGTTCATCTTCGTTCGTTCGTTCGTTTATTTATTCGTTTGTTCTTTCATGCATTCACCTGATTTGCTTGTGCTGGACAACAATGTGGCTGTGGACATATTATTGAAGACGCTGAACATTTCTTTCTTTATTGTTCTTTATTACATACCTATTCAATCTTACTATAGTGATAAAGGCCTTTTGAAACCGTGTAATAAATTTATCCTGTATCGCACACAATGTCATGTGCAATCTGGACAGGAACTTTTAAATGGGAATTCCCTTTTTCTTTTCACAGCAGTTGGCGCCTTTTATATTTATCAAATGAACTTCGAAACAAGATCTTGTCACAATATTTAATTCTTGATTCCAATGTTATTTTGTCAGGAAACTCAAATTATTCCACGTATGAGAACGAAGTTATGGTTAATGGTCCTCAGAATTTTATTGTTGAAAGCAAACGATTTATGAATAATGTAAACTCCCTGTGTGTGTGTGCGTGTGTGTATATTGTTTCATGTAATGTTGTTTGACCTAGGAATATTCCGGTGCTTTATGTTACTGTTTGTTTATAGTTGTATCTGTATTTTGTGATGTATGGAGAGGTTTTAATATAGGCATTGCCTGTTGACCGATCCATAACCCAGGCATGGCGGGAGCAAGTAGACATTGGGGGAGGGGTGGGTGTGGGGGGTAGCTGAAAACGAAGGCGCGTTATTACCCCAGTATTAACTATGGTAATACACACACACTCTCTCTCTCTCTCTCTCTCTCTCTCTCTCTCTCTCTCTCTCTCTCTCTCTCTCTCTCTCTCTCTCTCTCTCTCTGCCTTACAATCAAACCTTTTTTGTTAATTGTTAAATTTTAAAATCATATATACATACATAGTGTGGTCCCCACCCCCCATAAAATTCTACGCCAGTGACAGGACTGTATCTAGAAGGGTAGGGAAGGCCTAGTGGGCAGTCACTCCACCATCACACCCTTTTTGTCTGACAGAAGAAGAACCTCTATAACTGTGCCCTGGTTCGTTTTGTACTGCCACCCCACCTGTTTTAGGCTTGGTACGGCCCTGGTCTGGGTGGCATGCTATGAACCTGACCACGAGTAATTTACCATTGCTGCTCCATAGGCCACTCCAGAGGCGACGTATCTGTCTATAACCACTGTAGTTCCACTGGATAACAAACTCTTAATTTCTGGTCTATAAAATAAAAAATTAAAAAATTCTTTTAAAAATTATGGCATTGGTGACCTGGTCATCACCTAGGAGCAGCCAGTCGTTTGTCTTGTAATTGTTAACTTACATGTGTAAACAACTATGTGTTATAAAAATAAATAACACATGATGTTCTCACCAACGGGTATGTAAGAAAATCTATTTCCTATTCAGCTCACTCAAGTTGTTGTGAACCAATGAATGATTCTTGTGCATTTGTGTTTGTGTGATTGTCGTTATACAGAAAACTGCATTTGCTCGGTGCAAGATTACCCGTAAACACAGGCACGGCGAAGCAGCCCCCACCCCCCAATAATTCTGAATCAAAAATATTATTGGTAGTAAATTTTAAGGCAGAGATGAATTTTACTTGTAGAATGCAGGAAATTGCATTTCAGGACATCTAGTTTTCAATTTTTTTAGGGGGAAGTATACCCCCGAACCTCCTAGAGACTTTGCTTTGCGCACTCGATGTCACCCACCATGTCGACTTGCTTCCGCTGTACCTGAATCAGTGGCACGACATGTGCATCGTGGGAAGAAAACAAAGCTGGATGATATATATATATATATATATATATATATATATATATATATATATATATATATATAATGTGGTTAAAGATGTAATCTCACCTCACCATATTATACCATCATTTACTGAAGCATAATACAAACACAACTACAGTTTTAACAAATCTGGGTGTTATTGCTATATGACGGTCATCACCAGTTGCATAACTATTTATACAATGTTCAAGTCTGTCAAAATGGGGACGGTAAAGTTTGTTTTTTATTTAACGACGGTATCTGGATTAAAAATCCCATGCCTCGACTGATATCCGAACCCAGTACCTACCAGCCTGTAGACCGATGGCCTAACCACGACGCCACCGAGGCCGGTATACATGGTTAAAGATGCAATCTCGCCTCACCATATTATATCATCATTTACTAAAGCATAATACAAACACAACTACAGTTTTAATAAATCTGGGTGTTATTGCTATGGACGGTTATCACCAGCTGCATAATTATTTGATACAATATTCAAGTCTGTTAAAATGGGGACGGATCTAGTAGAGCGCTCGCCTGAGGTTTTTGCGCCGTCAGATCGAACAACCTCAGTGGACCCATTCTCTGACTGGGCTTTTTGTTCGTTCCAGCCAGTACCCCATGACTGGTATATCAAAAGCCGTGGTATGTGCTGTTATGTCTGTGGGAAAGTGCATATAAAGTGGCAATATGTACACTAACGTTTATGTGACACAGAACAGCGGCTGTGAACAAATGATATCATGGCGTAAAGATTGTATGAAAACTAATCTGGATGTTCTATTCTAAATGATTAAATAATAACAAAATATACTCGAGATGACAGCTTTAAATATTAACAATGTTGTGGATATTGCGGCTTTAAATTGCGTTGTACAATAAACTCACATTTTTTCCCATCTGTTGGCAGCAAAAATAAGCTGAGCTGCATGTTTTTCGAGTTCAATCTCATTATGAAGGAAACGGTCGATCAGTTTTCCAGTTTCACTTTTTCTGTCTACAAACAATAGTAAACAAAACATGATAGATGCAGTACACATTAATTTCACAATATCAGCTGGCCTAATGTAAGAGACGGGCGATGGGGCGGGAGGGACAAGACGGCCATTTGACCCAAACCCCAAACTCAACGATAACCTTAAATTTAAGACTAGTTTTAATCTTGTTTGTCGTTGTTAACAATTTTCCAGAAAATTAATGCTTGCTCATAGGAAGGAAGGAAGGAAGGAAATGTTTTATTTAACGACACACTCAACACATTTTATTTAAGGTTATATGACGTCGGACATATTGGTCAAGGACCACACAGATATTGAGAGAGGAAACCCGTTGTCACCACTTCATGAGCTACTCTTTTCGATTAGCAGAAAAGGATATTTTATATACACCATCCCGTAGACAGGATAACACATACCACGGCCTTTGATATACCAGTCGTGGTGCAATGGTTGGAGCGAGAAATAGCCCAATGGGCCCACCGACGGGGATCGATCCCAGACCGACCGCGCATCACCGGCCTCGGTGGCGTCGTGGTTAGGCCCTCGGTCTACAGGCTGGTAGGTACTGGGTTCGGATCCCAGTCGAGGCATGGGATTTTTAATCCAGATACCGACTCCAAACCCTGAGTGAGTGCTCCGCAAGGCTCAATGGGTAGGTGTAAACCACTTGCACCGACCAGTGATCCATAAATGGTTCAACAAAGGCCATGGTTTGTGCTATCCTGCCTGTGCGAAGCGCAAATAAAAGATCCCTTGCTGCTAATCGGAAAGAGTAGCCCGTGTAGTGGCGACAGCGGGTTTCCTCTCAAAATCTGTGTGGTCCTTAACCATATGTCTGACGCCATATAACCGTAAATAAAACATTTCTTTCTTTCTTTCTGACCGCGCATCAAGCGAACGCTTTACCACTGGGCTACGTCCCGCCCCTTGCTCACTGGTCAGGTCAGGTCAGGTCAGGTCATAGGGTTTTACGTGCACATTCAGAACAAGCTGTTGGGGGGTAGGAGGGACCGCCTGCACTGGCAGGTGCAAGGGAGCACCAGCAGCCCGACCAAGTCGGTAGCAGGCGGGGTGTGTGGTGGTGGTGCTATGGAATTTGGAATGGAGCAATTAATATGCCAAAGAGAAAAGGTGTGCAATTTTGATTAAGGAGATTTGGCGCAATTTTGAACGGTCGGTCAAAAAGTAAATGGCAGAGCTAATATAGGTTTTGACATTAGTGAATCGAGAGTAGCTCGTTAATTGCTCACTGGTGTAACCAGGATTTTATATAGCCAAATGTACCCAAATGTAAACAAATGGGTGGTATGCCATACACAGCCTTTAGTAAGCTCTATAATGCAATAATTCTGCCAGTGTTGACTTATGGAGCTGTAATATGGGGAACTAGGAAGCAAAGCGTAGTTAGTAATTAACCAGTGGAGCTAATTTTAATTTGACTGCATGTTTAGCAGGGGGGGGGGGGGGGGAGGGGTTAACAAAGAATACGAGATCTTAAATAATGTTAAAAAATATAGGGTTTTTTAACGTCTATTAAGAACCTAGTTTTTAATACTGCCAAACCCCTATTTTTAATGTTAACACGTCGCCGAACACTTTTATATTCTTAACTTACATGTGGTTATGCGTCCTTTAATTTTTTTATTTTGTAATTTATTGATATTATTTATAATACAAATTTGATGATCATTGTTTGAAACTTTTATGTATATGTATCTTTTACGTGTGTTATGTATGTATATGCATATTAATTATTTCTTTTTTTATCTATTGATAGTCTCTCATAGTTCCTGTAAGGAATGGCTTATGTACTTTTATACTGTATTTTAAATTGCATTTTATTATTGTGTACATACGGTGAGACTTTAATAAAATGTCTGTCTGTCTGTCTGTCCGCATAAATATATATATTGGTTATTGGGTGTCAAACTAAGTTAAATGATTTATCAACATTAATGTAAAATTGTAAAATTATTAATAAAAGTAGTGTAGACATCAATAAAACCGTCACATTTGTCACAGACACAATGATGCATATCCACATTAAATTATAAAATAAAATAATAATAATAATAATAAAACAAATTTCCCAAAAGACCAAAATAAACGTTATGGTAAGATTATTTTTAAAAAACCCCACAGAATATAGAACTGTCGACCCCCTCCCCCACCACAGCAAGTTTTTCTGTTTTTTAAAAGGTATTTTTCAGGGCAGGATGTCTACTCGCAGTAACAATTTCATTTGTGACACCCCTCCCCAACAATCCCCCATATTCGTTCATATGAATATAGCCTATGTTTAATAAATTTAGGACACATTTTTAATATTTTGTAACATTATGTAGGAGGTATCGAAACTGAAAGTAGCTTTTTCAATTTCCGCGTAATAATACTATTATTGATGAGTAAATCAGGATAGGCCGTCTCTTGTGTATAAGTGTATATAAGTATATATTATGTATTCAATAAGATAAATCACTTTCCACCATTATCCTGTACATTATTTATTTTATGTTTGTATAATGCTGATACGTTGTAAACACTTAAAGTAATAAAGAATTTGAATTTGCTTTAATACCAGCCCATTGGGCTATTTCTCGTTCCAGCCTGGGCACCACGACTGATATATCAAAGGCCGTGGCATGTGCTATCCTGCCTGTGGGATGGTACATATAAAAGATCCCTTGCTACAAATGGAAAAATGTAGCGGGTTTCCTCTCTAAGATTATATCAGAATTACTAAATGTTTGACATACAATAGCCGATGATTAATAATCAATAATGTACTTTAGTGATGTCAATAAACAAAACAAACTTTAACTTCAATACCAATTTTTTTTTCTCTCCCGAATACGCATCTTCACGAGTAAGTTTTGTGAACTACCGACATCTCCTTTCGCAACAATTTAACCTGGACATTTTAGAAAATAAAGCGTGCGTATAAATTTCGCGACTTGAGGTTGGGTGTGAATCGACGCGAAATTTATATATGCACTTTTCCCAGTTTACAGCATTTTATGCCTTGGACATCTTCTGCATTTTCATCTAAAGATTGTTTTTGTTTAATGACACCACTGGAGCACATTGATTAAGTAATCATCAGCTATTGGATGTCAAACATTTGGTAATTCTGACTCGTAGTCATAAGAGGAAACCAGCTACAGTTTTCCATTAGTAGCAAGGTATCTTTTATATGCACTTTCCCATAGACAGGATAGCACATACCACGACTTTTGTCCAGTTGTGGTACACTGATTGGAACGACAGAAAAACCCAATCAGGTGAATGGATCCACCAAGGTGGTTCGATCCTGTAACTGAGCTAAATCCCGCCTCTATTTTTCATCTATGCATACTTTGTTGAAATAATTGTTTTGTGGGTATAAAATTGAATTTTTTTTTTTAAATCCTTCCAGTTCCTTCCCCTACATGATAAAAGTTAAAGTTGGTTCTGTCTAACGTAAACACTAGAGCACATTGATTTTATCATCGACTATTGGGTGTCAAACACTTGGTCATTTTGACATATAGTCTTAGAGAGGAAACCCGCTACATATTTCCATTAGTAGCAAGGGATCTTTTATATGCACCATCCCACAGACAGGATAGTACATACCACGGTCTTTGATATACCAGTCGTGGTGTACTGGCCGGAATGAGAAACAGCTCAATGGACCCACCAATTGGGATCGATCCCAAACCGACCGCGCATCAAGCGAGCGCTACGTGATAAATAAAGTCTGGAATAGTCTTAATAATCAAGTAAAAATAATGAGGAAAGAAGAAGAAGAAAAAAACCTGGTGTCTTCATCAGTTGCGTTTCTATCCCATCTTGTTTTAGTCTATCCACAAGTTTCTCAGACTGTGTGGTTTTACCGGTTCTGTCACATCCCTCAAAAACGATCAAAGATCCCCTTGGTTTTGCGTTTGCTATTGCGACCGACATTTTAATATTAGCTGTCGACAGTACGCGTAACAGTATTTGTATAGATCAATATCGATATTTCCTGGAAATCGTATTCAAGTTGGGATACATAAATAAAACATGTCTGGACATGGCTTAAAAAAGAAAAGAGGAATATTTCATATGAGCAACCTACTTACAAGACAATCAAACTCGTGTTAGATGTCCGTTTAATACGTCAGTTTAAATTACTAGTATATCAGATTTGGAAGCTTACACATGTGGCCTCTTAACAATCTATGGCTGCTAAAACAGGTGTTACGGTATAGATCTATATATGAATGCACTAGACCGTGTGCAAACATGTATATGCATGTATTTTTGCTCGTACTTATGAAGGAAGGAAGGAAATATTTTATTTAATGACGCACTCAACAGATTTTATTTATGATTATAGGGTGTATACTACCAAATCAAATCCAACAGACGACAATAGTAACATATGTGGCTAAAACTCCTACCTGCAGCGTATCAATCGACATAAACGCCACGGATATAAATACTACCACCCCTCACCCTTAAAGTGAATAAGAAAAAATGGGGGGGGGGGGTCAAGCTGCTAACTTCTGAGATAATGGGTAGCGTCTATGACTACCCTAGTTCCACACAAAATTCGAGTACTTTTTTTTTACAGGTACTCCATACATGTTTCAATCACAAGACTACTTGACACAGTGGTACTAGATGAAATAAAATTGCATACATTTTTTGCCCAGATGAAACTTTTTTTTTTTTTTTTTTTTTTTTTACAACCAACACACTCACATTTATCACCAATCACAGTACTTGTGGTGTTAACTTATCAAACATATCGAAACTTTCCTGTTGAGCAACGTATCTGTCCTATGTGCAGTAATAAATGTGTTGAAGATAAAGTCAATCTTTTACTCGAGTGTGCAATGTACACTGACTTACGTTTTAATTTAACATGTTTATCAGGTGTTTTAACAAAGAATACGAGATCTTAAATAACGTTAAAAAATATAGTTTTTTTTTTTTTTTAACGTCTATTAAGAACCTAGTTTTTAATACTGCCAAACCCCTATTTTTAATGTTAACACGTCGCCGAACACTTTTATATTCTTACCTTACATGTGGTTATGCGTCCTTTAATTTGTTTTGTAATTTATTACTATTATTTACAATACAACTTTGATGATCATTGTTTGAATGAATGAATGAATGAATGTTTAACGACACCCCAGCACAAAAATACACATCGGCTATTGGGTGTCACAAATGGTAAGTATATGAAAATATTATCATTGTTTGAAACTTAAAAACAAATATGTATATGTATCTTTTACATGTGTTATGTATGTATATGTACGTTCATTTTTATTCATTGATAGTCTCTCATAGTTCCTGTAACTAATGAGTCATTAGTCAAACAAAAATACAAAATCTTGCTTTCCTCTCAAAGCGTGTACAGTGTTGTTCCGAGTCTGAATTCCCAATTAAAAAAACGTTTAACAATACATTGTTTAGCCACAGTTGTGAAAGCCGACAGCAGTAACGTGGTATGGGGGGATTAATCGATACCTACGGAGTTTTACTGGAGTACCGAGTCACGTACACCTGGTCACGGGCGACCGTGACCTTGGTGTACGGCGACCGGGTGCAGAAGAAGGGACGATGGAGAAAGAGGAGACGTGCGCCAGCGGCGGCGCGGGGGGGGGGGGGGGAACCCCGGTGGCTAAACCGCCGGCAGCGGCTCCTTCTGTTCGACCGCCCAACGCCGCCCGCCCGAGGAAGAAGACTGGACCAGAAGAGGCTTCCGCCCCGGCTGCTACAGCATCACCTTCAACGGAAGAGGACGACTTGGACGACCTAGACACAGCGATCTGATACGCCGTACCTGCGACCACCTCCACCGGACCCAACTTCAGCGTTTCCGGCTGTGTCACCGATTCTACAGGCGACACCCGTTGAGACGCAGGCCCGGAAGACGGCTGTTGTTAAACGGAAGGCGACCACTCCCCCGAGTGGCACTCCAGCCAAGCCATACCGACCGTCGCAGCCGCCGAAACCAAACATCGGACAAGTTGAGCAGTGGTCACTGCAGGCCGGCCGTCTCCAACAGCGCTACGCTCAACTTGTCAAGCAGAACTTAGAGGACGTCCGCCCGCCAACTAATCAGCACGCCCAAGCACGAAGCGTACCAGCAGTTACCAGAAAGCCGTGCAGAAGGGAACTTTGCTTTCCACCGCGTCAAGCTGCAGGAGGGACGAAACGCAGTGTGCGTCACCATCCGCCGGACCGATCTTTACCACCAAGGGCTGCTACTTCAAGAGATGGACAACCCGACTTTACACCGCGTCTTAAAGACCATCACGGGGAAAGACTACCGTCCCATCACCAGAAGTCTAGCAGCCTCCGCGTACCGGCAGTACCTCCCGCAGCTTGACGTCACGGATTTCATCGGGACACCATAGGCGGCGCCCACCTACCAACCTCCTTTGCCCCCGTGAGTATGGACTTAATCAGACTTAAACCTTTTCGGCCGCCATTTCGAAAACTTTGTTTATTTTTTTGTAAATAGTCTAGTACCCTTTATTTTTGGCAGTCCGTCTAAATTGCTCAAATCACCTTAAAACCTTTTAGGCCGAGCAGTCAAATTTACTTTTGGATTTAATTTTATAGTCCGGACATGTTTGGATGCAGTTATTCTCTGTAGACTTAGGTTTTGACAGGTTTAACCAAGGAATTGAACTTCAGCCAATTACAGCTTGGCCTCCACTTGGTGTCTACTAGTGTCCGCGCTCTCGCTGGAACTTTACTAAATGGCTTTATTCCAAATTCTGCCCACCTCAAACTTACCCCCCCCCCCCCTCCCCCCCGTCCTGCCCCGGAATTTGTCACTGGCGAAGTCAGGGGGTGGGCGTGCCTGAACCTCTGTAGATATGGGCACGTAAATAGAGTTCCCATCCCATCCCATTCCGTCACGCACATAACCACACACCACCTAGCAAACACCTAGTTGAGGGTAGACCATCATGATAAACTTCGACAGAACATCAAATGCGAAATTTGTTTTGATAAGTAAATTTTTTAAAGTAATTTTTGCCTTTGCAAATACCCAGACCAAGATACATATAGTTTTAACTGATGTCAGTAGTCCTTATCAATGACACATTGATTGCATCTTTATAATATGACACACAGTAAACTAGCAACACTGGTTATTTGGTCTATGTAGGCATAACTGTGTTTTGTTAAAAGCATGTCTACAAAAGATATTTAATGAAATCTGTCTAGACCTTGACATGCAATAATAGCCGTTTTTAAATGCAGTGAGCAACTTGTTACAAATATATCCTTATGTCGATGTTTTAATTTGTTTGTTCTTTTATTTCTTTATTTCTTTTTATTTATTTCTAATCATTCTCTTTTTTTCTTTTTTTGATTTCTTTTAATTACTTCATTTATTTATTTTAAATTACATTTGGGCATGATATTAAATGGTATAAATACTATATATAATAGAAAAAAGAATATGATTTTTTAGGTGATCCAACCTTTTGTAAAACATTTTAATAGTTAAAGTTTGATTTTATTTAACGACACCACTAGAGCATATTGATTTATCAATAATCGGCTATTGGATGTCAAACATTTAGTCTTAGAGAAAAACCTGCTACTTTGTTCCATTAGTAGCAAGGGATCGTTTATATACACCATCCCACAGACAGGATAGCACATACCACGGCACATACCAGTCGTGTTACACTGGCTGGAACGATATTTTTTTAATAGTGTCTATATTTAGTACAATAACATTGCATTATTGATTGTCCCCCTCCCTCCAAAAACGTTTTGTAAATTAAATCCAGCATAGCTATTCCTACATATATGATATTTATGAATGTAAACAATTCGATCATATCCAGCACTTGCCTCAAAAATAAGATTTTCGCGTTAAAAATGCCCTACAATTAAATTGGCGCCCTGCCCCATCAAAATCCTAGCTAGAACACTGAATGACGTATGTACTTTTATATTGTATTTTAAATTGAATTTTATTATTGTGTACATAAGGTGAGACTTTAATAAAATATATGTCTGTCTGTCTGTCCGCACAAATATATATATATATATATATATATATATATATTGGCTATTGGGTATCAAACTAAGTTATATGATTTATTATATTAATGAAAATTCTAAAATTATTAATAAAAATAGTGAAGACCAATAAAACCGTCACATTTGTCACAATGAAGCATATCCACATTAAATAATAATAATAATTTTAAAAAATAATAATAATAGAAAATCTTCAAAAAGACAAAAATAAACGTTATGGTAAGACTAAAAAAAACCCACAGAATCTCTCCCCCACCCAAGCAAGTTTTTCTAGTTTTTAAAATGTATTTGTCAGGGCAGGATGTCTACACCCTCCTAAAAGGTGCGCTCGCAGTCTAGACCACCATCACCTCCGCATAAATTCATGCACGCGCGCCTTACATTACAAACAAAATTAACCTTTACAATTACAATTGTCACATAAATAGAGAATAATACATGAATGGCCGTTAGATACCATTTATCTGACGAGTTGTTTTAAAATGGACCTTTGTCCAGTTGTGGTGCGCTGGAACGAGAAAGATTTTTTCCAGGTGAATGGATCCACCGAGGTGGTTCGATCGAGTAACTCAATTACCTCAGGTGAGCGCTCAAACGACTGAGCTAAATTCTGCCGCCATTTTTCATCTGCATACTTGGCGAGTATAAAATTGAAAAACAATTTTTAAAATGCCTCCAGTTCCTTCTCCTACGTGATTAAAGTTAAAGTTTGTTTTCTCTAACGACATTCATTTATTAATCATCCACTATTGGATGTCGAACATTTGACATATAGTCTCAGAGAGGAAACCCGCTACATTTTCCATTAGTAGCAAGGAATCTTTTATATGCATCATCCCACAGACAGGATAGCACATACCAGGGCCTTTGATATACCAGTCGTCGTGCACTGGCCGGAATGAGAAACAGCTCAATGGACCCACCAATTGGGATCGATCCCAAACCGACCGCGCATCAAGCGAGCGCTACGTGATAAATAAAGTCTGGAATAGTCTTAATAATCAAGTAAAAATAATGAGGAAAGAAGAAGAAGAAAAAAACCTGGTGTCTTCATCAGTTGCGTTTCTATCCCATCAAGGTTTAGTCTATCCACAAGTTTCTCAGACTGTGTGGTTTTACCGGTTTTGTCACATCCCTCAAAAACGATCAAAGATCCCCTTGGTTTTGGTTTTGCCATTGCGACCGACAGTTTAATATTAGTTACAAGCTGTCGATAGTATGCGCAACAGTATTTATATAGATCTGTATCGATATTTCCTGGAAATCATAATCAAGTTGGGATAGATAAATAAAACATGTCTGGACAACGCTTAAACAAATACAACCTACTTACAAGACCATCAAACTTGTGTTAGATGGCCGTTTAAAGGGACATTCCTGAGTTTGCTGCATTGTAAGATGTTTCCGACTAATAAAATATTTCTACGATTAAACTTACATATTAAATAAATTTTTTTGTTCAGAATATCAGTGTCTGTATATTCAATGTGTTTCTGGTGTCTTAATATTTGTAAGAAGACCAAACTGGATACTGTCTTCAAATAATTTCGTATGTACGAAAAAATAATATTTTAGGAAATAAAATGAAATTTAACCTAGTAAAAATATTAGAAAGATCAAAAACACGTTTAATATACAGCCACTAATATGTTATGCAGAAAAATATATTTGATATGTAAATACAATCGTTGAAAAGACTCTGTTAGTCGATAACATATTTAAAGTTGCAGCAAACTCAGGAATGTCCCTTTAATACGTCAGTTTAAATTACTAGTATATTTGATTTGGGAGCTTACAAATGTGGCCTCTTAACACTGCTAAAACAGGTGTTACGGTATAGGTCTATATATGAATGTACTACAGCGCATGTCCAAACATATGTATATGCATGCATTTTTGCTCATACTTATGAAGGAAGGAAGAAAATGTTTTATTTAACGACACACTCAACACATTTTGTTTATGATTATAGGGTGTATACTACCAAATCAAATCCCATAGACGACAATAGTAACATATGTGGCTAAAACTCTTACCTGCAGCGTATCAATCGACATAAACGCCACGGATATAAATACTACCACCCCTCACCTGAATCAGAAAAAAATGGGGGTCGAGCTGCTCATTTCTGACATAACGGGTAGCGTCTATGACTACCCTAGTTCTACAAAAAGTACTCTTTTTTTACAGGTACCCCATACATGTTTCAAGCACAAGGCTACTTGACACATTGGTACTAGATGAAATAAAATTGCACATTTTTTTTACCCGGATGAAACTATTATTTTTTACAACCAACACACTCACATTTATAACCAATCACAGGACTTGTGGTGTTCACTTCTCTATCAAAAGTTTGGTGCACCTCGAATTTTGACCCAGCCGGAAGTTATTTGGTTTAGTACTACCTATATGGCGTCGGACATAATAGTTAAGAACCACATATATTGAGAGAGAAAACCCGCTGTCACCACTTCATGGGCTACTCTTTTTGATTAGCAGCAAGGGATATTTTATATGCACTATCCCGTAGACAGGATAACACATACCACGGCCTTTTATATACCAGTCGTGGTGCACTGGTAGGAGCAAGAAATAGCCCAATGGGCCCACCGACGGGGATCGATCCCAGACCGACCGCGTATTGAAAGTTTTACCACTGGGCTACGTCCCGCCCCTTGCTCACTGGCCATACACATCCTTTGGTAAGATCTATAATGCAATAGTTCTACCAGTGACTACTTATAGAGCTGTAATATGGGGAACTAGGGAGTATAGCGTAGTTAGTAAAGTTCAAAATCATGCTTGCAGATATTTCCTTGGTGTAGGAAACTAAACACCTAACGCCACAGGATTTCACAGTGTGGGAGGGGGCAATCCATGGCCCCGTACCATCCACCCACCCCCTCCCGCTACGCCACTGGTGGTGATATGGGGTGAACTCATTTAATGATGTCTCAGTGGAAAGCTGTATTGGGTCAGTGGAGAAGGTTGGTTAATGTGAATCATAACAGACTCAATATAATGGTTTTTATCTGGGCTGAATACAAGCAATCACGTCAATGTAAAAACTCTATTTGCTCTATACACCTTTTTCTTAAGGATCTAAACGTAGACCATTTCTTTGATGTAAACAATCCAATGCCTATTTCATTTGTTACCAATGTTTTAGATAGGTATGCTGGTCAACTGAATGTTTCTTGGACTAATAGCATTGCTAATAATGTTGGAAAATAACGCACTTATCGCTTGTTTAAAACTATGTGGCACAGAACATTATGTTAATGTAAATATGTCAAATAACCACTGCTGCAGCCAAGTCAGTCAACCGCTTGTCACTAACGTTCGCTAAACTTATCTTTACGCTGCACACTCAATTGAAACACTAGATAAATGGTATCTAATGGACACGAATGTATTATTCTATTTGTATTTCAAAAACCAGGTTTTAACCTTACAATTATACTCTTCCATTTCATATTTTATTTTTTCTTACCTTTTTTTCTCACAATAATTAAGAAACAAAAACTAAAATAGTACATGTATTGTCTAACTGTTCCAAAAACAAGTATTAAAAGTACCAACAGGAGTACCATTTAGTGGTTTGTGTATGCTTGTTTTCCTTCATTTAATTGTGGTTAAAAATCTTTGTCATTAAATAGGATTTGAAGATGGCACAATCTAACATTACCAACTTCTATTTTCTGTGGAATATAAATACACTTAAGAGTTAACTCTAACAAGGGGGGAGGGGTAAAAAGAAGAGGCATTTTAAGATAAACCCCAAATGTCAATGTATTTATATTTATATAAGGGCAAACTAAATAAAATAACAGATTTGTACAAACATGTACTGGAGTTAAAGCATTAAAGTTAAAGTTTGTTTTGTTTCAAAACACCACTAGAGCACATTGATTTATTAATCACTGGCTGCTCCTTGTCAAACATTTGGTGATTTTTGACATATAGTCTACGAGAAGAAGCTGCTATAGTTTTCCATTAGTAGCAAGGCATCTTTTATATGCACCATCCCACAGACAGGATATCACATTATCATCATGGCCTTTCATATACCAGTCGTGGTGCACTGGTTGAAATGAGAAATAGCCCTATGGGCCCACAGACAGGATTGATCCTAGACCAACCGTGCATCAAGTGAGTACTTTACCACAGGGCTACGTCCCAAGAACAGCAGCATTAAGTCCATTCCTGGTGATCATAATTTTAAATGTCCACTGTATGCAGTTAGGTATATAACGGCAAGCATAAGAAGTATGTGACAATGAAGTAACCAACATAAATTTACCACATAATGATTACTAGTAAAGAGTGAGTGAGTGAGTAACCTACTGAAGTGTCGCTGTCATCAAAATTTTCAAGTACGTACCCCTGGGCCCAACCTGACATTGTCAGTGTAGTAAAAAACTTGTAACTAGATTAAATGTGAATAGAAAAGACCACATCTACACCATTCTTCAATCAGTAACAGTTACGGTTCAAGCATGCTGTCCTGGGCACACATCTCAGCTACCTTGGCTGTCTGTCCAGCACAGTGGAATAGTGAGAGAGCAGGGATCTTTTCAGAGGGTAAAATGTGTAAAAATATCTTTATGGTACTGATGTGTACCCTTAATTATTATTTTTTAATGTCAAAATGTTGTTAAAATATTTTATTTACAAACACACAAAGAGTGTTATTATGGCGTTAAAATTATTTTTTAAATGACCACAACTTTGGCACAGGCACTGTTAGGCTTCGTGGCCCATTTAGGGCGTACCATAGAATAAAACCCTGGATAGAAGTCTAACCACTGAATTGTTAAAACTCCCTTTGGGATTCAAACCCAGTACCTACTAGCCTTAAGCAGACCTGTCAACCTTTAGTCAAGAGAAAACAGGAGGTGTGTGTTGAAGAAGCAGGAGATTTGGTCAAAAAGCAGGAGATTTTTTAAATTCACACAATTTAACCCAAAATCGCAAGATTTAAAAAAAACATTATTACAATAAGTTATATGAATACTTTATAATGTCATATATACTTCTTAACTTTAGATCTTGGCATTAAAAAAAAAAAAAAAAAAATATTATTATTATTATTTTTTTTTTTTAAGTTTAAATATTATTATGATTTAATACATATTTAAAAAAAAATATATTTTATCCAAAAATGTTAAGAACATGAACAAGAAATAAAAAATTTAATTAGTACATTTACGGTATTACACTTACAGCCTTACAGGTTGCGTTACATTATCATTTGTGGTTAGTGTACCTAAGTACCAAAGACAAATTTATATAAATCTTATAAATTAATATTCAGTTTTACTATAATGAGGAACGGTGGCGTGGTACTGATTTAAAATCATTATAATGATGCAATAAACATTGTATTTTCATTAATCATAAGTAAAACCTCATTACGGACATCGTGTGAAATATACCGGAATTGTACCCATTTCCGTGAGTAACTTTATGTCAATGT
The DNA here is from genome assembly GCF_016097555.1 of Gigantopelta aegis. Lineage (NCBI taxonomy): Eukaryota > Metazoa > Mollusca > Gastropoda > Neomphalida > Peltospiridae > Gigantopelta > Gigantopelta aegis. The sequence continues at coordinate 19,711,331 of NC_054699.1, read as the reverse complement.
CAAACAACATTTTTTAATTGTACAAAAATAATTTCTTGAAGTGTACCCTTATAACCAACATTTTACCGCACAAACATACAAAATTAACTGACACAAGTATGTTTATACAGCTAATTGGTCTTTTCGTTGTCTTGCTGTGACATGTGATTTTAACATGCATCGTGTGTATCGCTGTCAACTCAGATTTGTCATAGTTGCATTATGTAATCCAGTGGGAAGACATTTTACAATTCAGAGGTGTTATTAAAAGTAAAGTTGTTTATTTAACGACGCCACTAGAGCACATTGATTTTTAATCTTATCATCGGCTATTGGAACTAAATTGGATAGTTTTTTTTTTTATATGGCAACACTGAATGTCAATACACAGCCTGTTTAATTAGCGGCAACACGCTTCGTAGCCATTACGATGACAACAAACATTATAATAACACATCATTTTATAAAACTCCATGTGCTTTTTTAACAATATAAATAGGCTATCCCACAATTCTCACTTCGGCAAAGGTTAAACAGTCGGGACAATTCGGCCTGTTACATTCTCGGAAACCGAAAGTAGTCGACATTTTCCGAATGAGAAAAAAAGGCAGAGTTACTTCCCTTCTGTTATTTTGACAAAAGAGGATCGATTTTTTTTTTATGCTTACAAAAATGTCATTTAACAGGAGAAACTGTCTCCCGCACAGGCGAAAGGAGATTTGATCAAATACCGGGAGACTCCCGCGGAATCCGGGAGGGTTGACAGGTCTGGCCTTAAGTATGGTGGCTTAATTACTATACCATCAAGGCTGGTATTTTTTACTCTAGCTATATTGGGTGTTTAATCTGTTGGGTTTTTTACTGCTATCACATAGACTACTTTTACCAAAATCAGAAACGCAGGATCTTTTATATGCACTTTCTTCAATGGCATAGCACATATATTCATAATGGCTGGTTCCAATAGAAAATAACAAGAGTTCTATTTGTTGATTCATAGCTATATACACATGCAAACAATGTGGTCACAAGATGCATAGTCTGTACATAAATGATGCAATTTAGAAGTTTATTTTGTTTAATGACACTACTGGAGCACATTGATTGTTTAGTCATTGGCTATTGGATGTCAAACATTTGGTAATTCTGACACGTAGTCAGCAGAGGAAACCCGTTACATTTTCCTAATGTAGCAAGGGATGTTTTGTATTTATTTTCCCACAGACAGGCAAGCACATACCACAGCCTTGAACGAGAAAAAATCCAATCAGTTGAATGGATCTACTGAGGTGGTTCGATCCTGCTACTGAGCTAAATCCCGCCCCTATGCAAATTAAAATGAAATTATGATAATTAATGTGAGGCGAGATTGCAGCTTTTAAACAAAATCCAAAATTTCGAAGCAAAAAACCCCCAAAACAATCAGGGTAGGTGACAGCTCGCTTTATTCATCTCCTATATTTAACACATGATAAATTAAAATACACAACAAAACAAAATTGAAAATTATATATTTATTTGGCTATATAACATGTTAAAGTGCAAGCTAAACATTACTGCAGAATACATGAAATAGAGAGTAACCAATGAAAGCTTAAGAATATAAGGCAAACTGACTGCTGATGTTAACAAGTGTAACAGCAAGTTTGTATAAAAACACAATGATTACTTTGAGTGCAGATCATCTGCAGATATATACCAAAACCATGTTAAATGCAGTTCTATCTAGCTTATAACCCTCCAATAATAAAGTATATATATATACATGTGTGTGTATATATATATATATGTATATATGTGTGTGTGTGTGTATGTGTGTGTGTATGTATATGTGTATATATGTGTGTGTGTATATATATATATATATATATATATATATATATATATATATATATATATATATATATATTTATATATATATGTATGTATGTATTATGCAAGATAAAGATAAAATAAAATTTTAAATGTAATTAAATTGTAAGGGGTGCGTGGGTGGGAAACAATGTGACCTACAATACTGACTAAGACAAAGGAATGATGTAGCATGGGATCTCTACCTCTAGGGCCAATGTGCAGAGCCCAACTAAACTAGCCTGCCCTAATTGTCATGGACTGTTAGATATAACACGCTTAACTGGTAGACTATATATACGTGTAATACAACAAATTAACAAAAACTTATACATTGTAGCCTATCTACATATACTAAACTAAGGTTAGTAAGTAATTAATCTGTTATCATAAACACATGAAAGAGCTTTCAACATACCAATGATGTGCATTTTAATTAACCATTTTCAGCCAGTGTACAGAAAATGACCAAATTATAACAAAAGACAATTTCAGCTATTTAATTTTCACCTGTATCATTCTTTATTTTTAAAGCATAGGTGTGGACATTTATGATGCCAGGGGCTGACATGCATAAATCTCAGCTGAAGATTCACAAATAACTGTGGTCATCGGTCATGCATGCTGTTAGCGGAACGCGCCGGAATAAGAGCGGTTAAGGGACGTAACTCTTCCAAATTTTTCTCGCATAAAAAAAAGTTTAACATTAAAACAAAATATTCTACTGATATGCACATGTATATTACCAATGTGTGATGTAGATGTTTTAATTTGCAAGTTAAAAAATACCCTGAGTAATAAATCGCACTTGCCTTTAATTAATGTTCTACTTTCTAGAACAGAAATCATGTCTATCAACCTCACAAAACATTCTCAAAGGACCATTATTATACAACTGGAACGTAATTTAGCACCACATTTTTGTACCAAAACTAATTTGTCTAGTTTTTTTTGTATAATTATTAATTTCTCCTAAACGTGAAAACCTAATTGTTAAATTTTCAAAATGATTTGTGAAATATAGGTAATATATGAAAACATGATGGCGTTTAACTTCTTTTCATCAATTAACTAGCACTATACAATGTTTAAATATCATAATACTGTCAACCAATAAAAAAAGAAAATAATTGGTTGAACAAACAATTGGTTAAAAAAAATATTAAAAAAATCGGTGATATCCAAAACTTAAACCTTTTGTATACGGTTAAAAAATACATATATCACAGACCTGCCTATGTGTACAATTTGTGTGTATTTTGTATGCATGGATGAGCAGAAATACGCTTGTACGCTAAATAAAATATATATACGCGAACGTTGAAAGTCCGTAATTATTTTTATTTTTTTAAAAGTTGGTCCGTGTACGTTGCATTGCCTATACGTCCGGTGGTGTAGATGGTATGCGGTGATATTATCACTATAGAATGAAAACATAAAAATTTACATGAGATTCCTGTCAAGGTTATAAAATTGATATGTCACATCATATTTGGAATGTTACTAATAAATACCCTACTACATGTATACATATCACTATAATTGTAATCATCGTTAATCTTTGCAACTAACAGACTGTAATATTTTTCAGAATTATTCATCAAAATTACTGTTGTCAAACCTGAACACTGATTATTTGAAACCTTTCAGATCAGTTTGTTTAGATCCAATTCCAGAACACACACTAACAATGAGTATGTCAGAACATGGTAGGTATCATCAAGCAAAAACACACTCACATCAAGTTGTTTACATTTAAAGCATAATATCAAACTTATTTGGCATCAGTCACATGTCTGGGTTCGGATCCCAGTCGAGGCATGGGATTTTTAATCCAGATACCGACTCCAAACCCTGAGTGAGTGCTTCGCAAGACTCAGTGGGTAGGTGTAAACCACTTGCACCGACCAGTGTTCCATAACTGGTTCAACAAAGGCCATGGTTTGTGCTATCCTGCCTGTGGGAAGCGCAAATAAAAGATCCCTTGCTGCTAATCGGAAGAGTAGCCCATGTAGTGGTGACAGCGGGTTTCCTCTCAAAATCTGTGGTCGGTAACCATATGTCTGACGCCATATAACCGTAAATAAAAGGTGTTGAGTGCGTCGTTAAATAAAACATTTCTTTCTTCTCTTTTTTTCAGTCACATGTTTACAAAGTGGCATAAGTAAGCAAAAAAAACATACAAGACTTTTGTACACAGAGTATGTTAAGCTGAAATGTGTTTAACAATGCCAAGGTCATACATGTAATACTAGCACGACTAGGTTATGGTTTATATGAGTAATTTAAAAGAACAATCCATCTGAACTACATACAACAAACATATGGTTGCTACAGTTAGCATAGTTATTAACTAAGATAGGTATCTGGCACATGGTAACAAATATGGCACAAGGGTATATACTACCAAATCAAATCCCATAGACGTAACATATGTGGCTAAAACACCTACCTGCAGCGTATCAATCGACATAAACACCACAGATATAAATACTACCACCCCTCACACTTAAAGTGAATCAGAAAAAATTGGGGGTCAAGCTGCTCATTTTTAACATAACGGGTAGCGTCTATGACTACCCTAGTTCCGCACAAAATTAGAGTACTTTTTTTTACAGGTACCCCATACATGTTTCAAGCACAAGGCTACTTGACACATTGGTACTAAATAAAGTAAAATTGCATATTTTTTTTTACCCAGATGAAACTATTATTTTTTACAACCAACACACTCACATTTATGACCAATCACAGGACTTGTGGTGTTCACTTCTCTATCAAAAGTTTGGTGCACCTTGAACACCCAGCCAGAAGTTATTTGGTTTAGTACAACCACAAGTATAAAAAAAACAAGCAAAGGTTTTGTACACTGGCAGGTATTTCATAGTGACAAGGCAATATATGTGCTACTAGCATGGTTATGTATATATATATATATATATATATATATATATGCATTTCTTTATATATGAGATCGAGGAGAACTAGCCACCTGAGCTACTTATTAATAGCACATAATTTCTACAGCTGTTAACTAAGATTAATGTTCAGATCACAACCACAAATATTTAGTACAGCTGTGCAACACTACACTACACTTTCTTTTCTTTCTCACTTTTTTTTTATTTTTTAATTTTCACTCAGCGAGAACAGTGCGATATGGTTACTGCATAATAGGAGCGACATTTTCTACCACCACTTTGATGATGATGGTGTCATCCTTCAGGTAATTATTGTGTGGGTTTTCCACCACCAAATGTGTTACAACCAGTGGACAATTCAAGGCAATATTCATCATCAAGGTGGGCTGTTTGAAGATGCTGCTGTTCGGATCCGGGTGGAAATGTTCCGACAGATCGTTCATGTGAGGACCCCTTCGTGCCTGGTCCAGCAGGTAGAGTGTTACCTTTCGCTGGAACGGCCAGGGCATTAAGGCGTCGTACTCACCTCGCATTAATACAAAAAACAACGAGATGTGCATGCTTTTACCCTTCCGGTCTCCATTCAAGTAGACTTGGGCACACATCTTGTAGCCGTACTGCGACGTGTAGAACGGCTGGCTGTACAGCGACAGGGTTCTGCCGTTTATCGCTTCCTGTTTTTGCCTCATGTAATCTTTTATCTTCCACACTAGCACGCCCTCGTAGTTGGCAGGTTCCAAGATCTGAAATCTCAGATCCATCTCGGCAATTCTCACATCGTGAATGCCAATCTGCCTGTCATGAGCAGCCAGCTGAGTCGTTAATGCATCTAGAAGTAAAAGCATCTGACTGAGAATAATATAGAAATCGAAACTGGAACTTTAAAAAAAAAAGGTTCAAACTCAGAACATTTGCATTGGTTTTATCATGATAAAAAAATATGGATTTATTTGAGTTCATGTGTGTCGGTGGCTTTCCAGAGGTTGTCCAGAGGTTGAAATAATCAGCTGTCTGGTAGCCAATGGCAACCACATTTCGGAGTAGGTGACTAGACACATTTGAATAACATTACAACAAAGTGAAACAGGAGTCTGTGATGTTGAAATGGTGAAATACCCTTAAAAATAGACTAAAACTCGACTCCGTAACTGTTACTTCTCAGACACACGTGCAGTGTTCGAGATTAAAATATTTGGACAGTATTCCATTTGGATACTAACATTTCAAAATCTGGTATCCCACCTGAGAATTTAGTATCCTACTACTTAAATGAAATTCATAAATAACATCGTAACAAACGACACTGTTCTCGTTCTCAGTCTATTGCTAAGCCGCAATTGACATCGCGGAATTCGTGATATTCGCAAACGGAATCGGCAAAAAGATTTATTTAGCAGTTTCTGACATTATTAATGATAAACCTACCTGCATCAATTTTCTGCAGATGTGGAATCAATATCTCAAGTAAAATTTTAAGAGAGGTAACATCCAACAAAAACAATAGTGACTTAGCGGTTCCCAGTGTATTGCTACACCGCTATTGCTCCAGTATAGCATTAGACTGGGTACGAGTTGCAGGAGATGTTGTTATGGCATAGCATTAGACTGGGTACAAGCTCGAAAATACTGTTACTTAACTTAACCAGTAAATGATGACTTTCATTGTTTCAGCGAAAAATAAAAACGCAGGATTAAAAAACAAACAAAATTATATGGTATCACGGTGGGATACTTGGTTCTTGAAGTCTGGTATCCAAAATTAAATTCTGGTATCCCCGGGATGTTTTATGATGACCTACAATCAGATTTAATTTTCTAGGATTTTTCATGACCCAAACCACAATTCCATGATAGAAAAAGATCATTGCAACTTCCATGAATTTCCATGATTTCCATGATTTGTATCAACCCTGTGATAATAAGTGCCATACATGCCCGCTTCAAACTAACCTGCCATAGCATTAAGGGTTCCGTATCCGGAAACAGTTGCATCCCCGTCCATTGACAAGATTTGTTGTTGTAATCTGTCCGTCTTCTCTTTTATGGTTGCCAAGTCGCGCGAGTGCTCCTCAAACCTTTCTTTGCGTGGCAGCTCCTCCATTCTCTGCTCCATTGTGAACAATTGCTTAGTGTGGCCCATGATTTTCAGCTAAAAGAAAACAGAGATTTTAAAAAACTTAGATAGTTTTCGCTTGTCATGAATACTTGACCTAGACTCAAACTAATGACATTTTCCCCTTGAACAATGGACTGGTCCGAATATCCCAACAAGCACTGGGATGGCTTAAAATCTTTCGATTCCTGTTCCGGTCAATTGATAGAAGCTTCCTTTCTATTGTTACAGGGGAAAATGTCATTGATTTGAGGTCAGGACAAGTTAAAAAGAAAAATAAAGTAAAGTTTGTTTTATTTAACGACACCTTCAGTCAAAAATGACATTTGCGGGATCAAATAGACAATAACACCCGCAAATCTAAAAACTCCATATGGTTATGTCCATTACCTGTCCTCAAACAAGTGCAGCATTCAACAGATGGTGGTGGGTACCAAAATCCGAAGATGCTCCTGTAATCTCTCCAAGACCGGATGAAAACTGACCAGTGGAAGAATTAGGCCAACCATAAAGACCCCTCTTCCAAGGGATGCCTGTCACAGCCCAATGCAGGTGATGTTAGGAACAACAACCAGAAAAGGCGGCATCCGTCAGCAGTGGTAAGCCCAACACCAAGAAACCAACAGGAACTGGAGACGTAACCCACAACATATGCAGGTACTGACAGGGTGGGAAGACGTAGCCACCAGGGATGCAGGTATTAGGTAACCTCCCAAAGTATTGGAGTGTTATTAAAAATAACGAGCAACAACATTGTATGGGTGCATCCGTCAGAACACTGAACTAAACAGGCCTCTTGAGTGTTTTCTGACCAGTACACCAAAAACCTGTTAGTCCAGTTAGGAAACATAATACCAAATGCAAATTGTGCAAAGGTAAATGTTATCCAGACAAAAGTTCCGGCACCAGTACGTGAAAGGTGCAAAAGAACAAATGTCACAACAGTCCTCAGCTGTCGATTCGAAGGACATCTCGGTGTGCAGCCGAGAATCCAACAGCAACCCTCAAGGGTGATGAGGACGGCTAGTGTTCACCAGTGTCTGCGCAGCCACCACAGGACCCAGATGATGGAAGCCCTCGACATCCTCAGTGGAGACGGCCCTCATGTAAGAGTTGGCAAAGATGGAGTTCATCGCTCAGAAACAGCCAGTGAGTATGTGCTGGATAGGAGTGTTACAATGCAAGGACATGGTGGCGGCCAGTGCACGCAGTTCATGCGGGTTTGAGGCAGAATGTGCAGGCAAACCTGCCGTCTGGTACGCCGACAGAATCGTAGATCTAATCCAAGGAGCCACAGTATTCTTAGTAATGACTTTTAAGTGCGTCTGGTGACAAGAGAGGAGCACGAACAGGACATAAAGCCAAGTCTTCAGTATCGGCCGGACCTAGGATGATGGATGATAACTCTTGGACCACATACGTTCGCGGCGCTGGATCAGGAAGCTGATTGTATGCCACGAACTTCATGAGGAATCCCAAGGTAACCGACTTGCATTCACGGTGAAACCGAACCAGGTCCACATCCAAGGCATGTTATTCAGAAACACGAGCAGCCATTGCGAACCCAAAGAAGAAGACAGTCTTCCGAGTAACAGCTTCCAAGGAGGACTCTGTCATCGTCTCATAGGGTGCCACAGTCAAGGACCTCAAAACCAGATTCAAGACCCACTTCGGAGGATGAAGCGATGAACTTGATCTTCTAATTTAAACCCTTAAATCATCTTATGGATATCCGGGATAGCAGAGAACTTCATACCAGTAGCAAGATCACGGACAGTAGCGAAGACTGAAACGTAACCCGCAGTCGTCGAGCCCTTGAGCTTCAGAGATGTACGAAGGTACACCAGGAAATCAGCCAGATGAGGTACAGGAACCGTCTGAGGCATGAGTTGCTGTCGCAGGCACCATCGGACATTGTACGCCGCAGTAGGAGATGATCGATGAGCCATCAGAATTGCCGCAGTAGACTTGGAAAAAAAACCCTTCTTCTTCAGACCTATGGCAATAAGGTCCACGCGTGTAGCCGGCATAAGCGTGGTTGCAGATGGTAGAGCCGAGATATGGTATGCAGCAGCAGATGAACCCACTCTGGCATTCACGGTGAAACCGAACCAGGTCCACATCCAAGGCATGTTATTCAGAAACACGAGCAGCCATTGCGAACCCAAAGAAGAAGACAGTCTTCCGAGTAACAGCTTCCAAGGAGGACTCTGTCATCGGCTCATAGGGTGCCACAGTCAAGGACCTCAAAACCAGATTCAAGACCCACTTTGGAGGATGAAGCGATGAACTTGATCTTCTAATTTAAACCCTTAAATCATCTTATGGGTCTCCGGGATAGCAGAGAACTTCATACCAGTAGCAGGATCACGGACAGTAGCGAAGACTGAAATGTAACCCGCAATTGTCGAGCCCTTGAGCTTCAGAGATGTACGGAGGTACACCAGGAAATCAGCCAGATGAGGTACAGGAACCATCTGAGGCATGAGTTGCTGCCGCAAGCACCATCGGACATTGTACGCCACAGTAGGAGATGATAGATGAGCCGTCTGAATTGCTGTAGTAGACTTGGAAGAAAAACCCTTCTTCTTCAGACCTATGGCAATAAGGTCCACGCGTGTAGCCGGCATAAGCATGGTTGCGGATGGTAGAGCCAAGATGTGGGATGCAGCAGCAGATGAACCCACTCTGGCAGAGACAGTGAATGTACATCGGTGCGATCAACAGCAGACGACAGTGGTATTGTTGAAACCGCTGTAGCACCCTGGGCAGCAGGATCGGAAGTGGGAAGGCGTATGCATCCATCTGATCCCAGCTGATGGTGAGAGCATATAGGTCGATGGCATCTGGATCTGAAACTGGCGACACATAGACCCGAAGTTGAAGGTTGAACTTCGTGGTGAACAGGTTGATGTTCGGTGTTCAGAGATGCTCGCACACCCATCGAAAAGCCTCCGGATGCAGCATCCACTCGGTTGATTGCGGAGATGACGGCCAGGATAGACAGTCGGCTAGGACGTTGGAGACCACTGGAATATGTCGTGCACGGAACTGCAGAGGCACATCGTGCACCAAGTCATACGGGCGAAACGTCAGCCACAGAAGACTGCTGGAGTGAGCCGCCCTGTCGATTGATGTAAGCCGCAACGGTCATACTGTCTGTGGCCACCATGAGAGTCGCTCCAATCAACTGTTGACACCAGTGAAGAATAGCATTGTATACAGCCCGGACAACGTCTGGTCGTTGAGGTGATGCATCGGCGAACAGATGATGAGTCGCCTGGAATGGCCGCAAAGAAACTCCGTCGAAGACGTTCAGAGACTGGACTGCAGGGCAACTGGTAACCAGATCAGCAAATCTGAGTTAAAGGGACATACCCTTGTTTTTAAACACTAAGACATATTTTTTACTATTATAGCCGGATTTTTGTAACTGAAATCATACTTTATTTAGAGTTTTATGGTTTAGTGGATCAATTTCCTTACATTCGAAGTGGTTTTGGTCATCCTGGTGTTTCTAATATTACAAAATACATTTCTCACATTTTTTTTAAAACGCACGCGTCTGAGAAGTAACAGTTATGGAGTCGAGTTTTAGTCTATTTTTAGAGTGTATTTCACCATTTCAAAGTCACAGACTCATGTTTCACTCAATTATAACTTTATCCAAATGTGTTACAGGTTTGTAGATTAACTAAACTTGGTGTTAATTTTCACGGGTTGAAACTAGGGTCTGTCCCTTTAATGTACTGAAAGCACGGATTCAGAAATAACTGGATACGGCGAAGCTGGAGTCGACCTCTAAGCGTCAAATCTTGCACTGACACCAAAAGTACTTCATGAAACAGTAGTAGAGTGATGAAGATGGACATCGGAAACAGTGATCCCGTGAAACAGTCAAGAGCCACCGACAGTGTAACGACCCACTACGCTATATGCCCTATATATATGGAAGTGAAGCAACGCAAACAGCAACCGGCTAAAATCCACAGCCGTCACACTACCTGGTGCGAGACATCAGCAGAGACAATCTAGACAGCATCGGTCAGAAATGCTGGCAGTAACAACAGTGAATGTAAGTGGGTTGATAAGCTGCAATGAACCACAGTAAAATGGTCACGGTAAAAACCCTGTACCATGTGATGGCAACTGGATGACTTCTGGAACCAGCTTAAGTGGTGACTGTCTTACATCACCACCGGATATAGTGGACGATCTGCCGAATATCGTTGAACCTTCCTCGAGCAACAGATGGACCGATGTACGGGGTCCCAACACAAGTGACCGGACCAGTAGACTGTCTTCATCACCAAACTGGAACGCTTGTAACGTCAAACAAACAGCATGGATGTAGACCACAGGTCTGCCAAGATGTCCGGCTTGTGCTGAAAGTCAAGAATGGATCGCTTCAGGCAAGCCGGTTGACGATAGTGTGCAACCGTAGTGGACATCGACGTCACAGAAGATGTAAGGCAGACCAACATCGAAGCCGACGGCTGGAGCAAGGCATATCATCTGGCATCCTGCACCTGAGGAGCTATGGTCGCCAGGAAAACATCAAATAGGACAGCATGTACAAACATCTACGCTGAACTGAAGCCATCGACTGGACGTGCCAATCTGTAAGTTCTAGGAAGACGTCTGGTCCCGCCGGAAACAGCGTTATCCAAGGCCGGCGCCACACCATTGAAGAATAGATTGAAGACGGAATACGTTTGGTGTGACAAATGGGGAACACCACAAACGAAGCCGACTCAGTCATCAAAACAGAAACCTTCTAGAATGGTACCAGTGGATGGTGCAGTGACGAAAGCATCTCATACACCGCAGCGAGACTGGTAGCCGTGTAAACTTATCGGGGCCTGTGGCCTGTGGCAGCCAACGATCAAATGACATCTGCCGGTGGAACCTCCGTGGCGATCATCGGAACCGGACCCTTCTTGGCTGGAACCGGTGGATGGGCCAGCAACAGTAGCATCTCATATATGACAGGTGGTTCGCCACATCCAGATCTTCCAGCACCGCAGGAACTGATACATCATCAGAAAAGTCACGTAGCACTCGTGAACAGGCAACCCAGTCACTCTGGCCATTGCCCGATGGAGACCCGGACCGTGGGCGGTCCTGTGTGGATAACGGAGAGCCGGACCGTGGACGATCACATCTGGATACCATGGACCCCGCATCCGCCGATAATCTTCGGCTTCGACCACTATGGTGATCCTTGGACCCTCGCGCCCACACCTTTGAAGATGGGTCAGAACGGCGATCCGAAGATGATGGACGTTTCGATGAAGAAGTACCCTTCTCGGCCCACTTACTGGACCCCACTGGCACCCCTGAAGACTGGCTGGCCGCCGCTGGTGACCTCCGTGGAGCCATAGGTCCTGGAGTTGTACTAGGTACCGCTTTCGATGAAGAGGGGGGCCGGAACCGGAACCCTCCCCTGTAGGTTGAGGATCCACCCTGGAAGCAACTGCCGTCATCGCTGTTAACGTCTCTTGTAACATGGCCGGCAGCAACAATATCAGAGCGATCGCTACCAAGTCGGCTATGGAAGACACCATAGATCCCGCCGGTGTAGAGTCAGTCTTCTTGAATCTGGTTGACAACATTTTCAAGTAGACTGCAAACTACTACTCTGACAGCTTAAAACAAGCGTCACATCTAGTCTCCGAAGAGCAGGGCACTCGACACGAGGGACACAGCTCATGTGGATTGTCTCTAGACAAAAATTTCCGGCAACGAGTACAGGATATTTGTTGAGAAGCACTAACATCAGACATAAGAACAATTTCTACAAAGAGAAATAATATAAAATCATTAACCCTAAACCGGTAACAGGGCCGCCATCTTTGTTAACCGGCAAACAACAATTTGAGTAGAAAGCACACTGAAAACAAGTGTTTACGCCAAAATAATATAACAAGAAACATAACAACAATGACAACGGCTACAAGAGTGTTGAACATCCGACATGGTAAATAATTATCTCTGCAAAGAGAAATAAAAGACAACCATAAAAAACAAAAAGCCGGTAACAAGGACGCCATATTCTGCAAATGGCAACCACCTGGCAGAAAAAACAACTTTGGTATAAAAGAACACTAATACAAGTGTTTACACCAAAAGAATACAGTGATAAATATAACAAGAATGGCAGAAACAAAACCACCAACAAACGACAAAGTATCAAGACAAAAAAACATTATATGACTCCATTAAAAAACAGAGCCAAAGAAAAGACGTCCGAACCGTAACAGCAAAGAGAAAAAGAAGGAAGCTTTAGTCACATGACCGGAATTACAAGGGAGCATGCAGTAGAAGATTTAGGCCATCCCATTCAGTTGGGATGTTCGGACCAGTCCACTAGCGTGGGGGGGGGGGGGGGGGGAGAAAAAATGCACTTGTTTGACGACAGGTAATATTGAAAAGAAATGTAATTAACCAATCACAATACAGAACACACCCGCAGTCAGTTTACAATACAAATTATCAGCTGCTGAGGTAGATTATCTGAAAGAGAAACTAACTACGGACAGTACACAAACTAACAACAGGACTTGAACTTTTGAGGCTGCTTACATAAATGTTTTAAAAAGTTAATTTTACCGCAAATAAATATGACTAAAAGGTTATTTTTCTGTATTTAGTCATATTTCAAATGCACAAAATTCCAAAGAGCAATAAAACTCAAAATACATATTTTTTTATACCAGTAATGCTGAGACCACTCCTGGGTACCCCTCTAAATTTATGTAATGTTTCTGTAACAACCGACCTCACCCACCCCACTGCGACGTGATTTTACCAACATTATAATACATGTAAATGTAATAATAATATTAATAATAATAATAATATACAATTATTACTACTACTACTACTACTACTATTATTAGCCTACTTCTACCTTTTTGGGGTGGAGGAGGTGGTGTTTATCGGCTAGTGGGGTGTTTGACTATAAAAATGCATGATTAACGCGCATGCACACACGCACAAACAACAGGCTGAACTTGTCCCTGCACGTAGAACTGTTAAGTAATAATTAAGTCAACCTTTAGACAGCAAAATATGTGACAGTTTTCTGGGGTTTTTTTACGCTATACATTAAACCGAATGACCATTTTGTGAATCAGTTAAAATAATTTACAAACGTTTAACGACTGGCTGGTTGTAGGCCACATTGGTGATGCTGAAAAACATGTTATCCATTTTCGAACCAAGCACTATAGCATTGTAACCATCTGGACTCTCTCCCCTGCTAAATTCCATGCACACGCGCCTGATAATAATAGGCTTAATAATAATAATAATAATAGGTCTAATAAGAATACTACTACTAATAATAATAAATGGTGAGTTCATGTTCCGACTGTTTATTATTTGATTTGAGCATATTCACAGTTATTTTCGTCATGCAATAATATATGTTTTTATTATTTGCCATGTATATAGTCGGCCTTTATTTGCCTATACACAGCAGTCGTTTATATAAAATTCAAAAATACATTATACAATTGTTGGTTGTCATATATATATATATATAGCCTCATCACTACAAGTCTGTTTTGCCATATTTTTTTATGACTTTTCACAAGTAGAGTTCCAAATCTTAAAAATGAAGCGTGTCATGGAATTCCCTCGTTCGTAGTTCAATTAAAATGTTTTGGATCATACAATAACTAGGTTTGGTATTTCAAATGAATGTAATTTTCATTTATAATCCATATTTAGAGAAATAAGGCCCACTAAATCCGTGATTGAGTGCCTTTAAATCTAAAACTTTGATAAAAAAAATATTGGCTTGAAAGCGAAACAGTTTTTAAAAAGATAGTGTGTGAAGCAATGATAAAAATACAGTTTGTGAATAAGTGACATTTTTGGGGTTGTGAAACAGTAGAAAAAAATACTGCAAAAGTGTGATAAAAACATTGTCTGGATTGTAAAACAGTGTGATAAAAATCGGTGTTAAAATATTACCCTGGTATCTTTGACAATCTTCTCCAAATTCTTTATGGAATTCTTTAAGTACTCATTTTCTTGACGACATTCAGAGAGTTGTTTCATCAAGTCTTCCCGCTCCAAGGTCAGTTCCTTAAAAAACAATTACACCATTCAGCTACATGTATGTGTAAGACAATTGGCTTATAAAAGTATTTTAAGAAGTTGATATTAATTTTATACGATCTTAACATATTTAATAAATGATGTAAATGCTAACTTGTGGTAATGTTAATAAAAATAGTTAATGAAGAGTGAAAAATACAAAGTACAATTCAAAATAGCCTAACAACCCTGGATATTCATAATTTAAAATTTTAGATCAAAACAAAAAACATAAAAAACCAGTGTGCGATTTTGAGGAGAGTCCGAGGCTCGCAA
The DNA here is from genome assembly GCF_016097555.1 of Gigantopelta aegis. Lineage (NCBI taxonomy): Eukaryota > Metazoa > Mollusca > Gastropoda > Neomphalida > Peltospiridae > Gigantopelta > Gigantopelta aegis. Next base: position 19,696,082 of record NC_054699.1, on the reverse strand, counting down.
AAATCATATAGGACTCTCTAGCTTGGCTACCATACGAGCCATGCGGGCTCGTAAAAATTCTTTGTACAAATTACATTGATTCTTCAAAATGACACAGTCAACATATATCTCAAAATCCTGGGAAACCACAGTCTTGAATAGCGATCTTTCCCATGGTTTCATACAAAACATTTATTGTATCTTCTGTTCTACTGGAGATGCTCGGCAGGGCTCGTTGGATTGGTGGCGGGCTCTAAAGATTTGCAAACAGGGAGACCGTATGACATTTAAATTTTTTAAACCAAAATCGCATACTGAAGACAATCATGTACTTTTGAGAACATTTATTTAACAACTCATTTAACCAACAGTTTACCTGTTTTTATTATTAACATTCATTTAAGAATTGACTGCAATTATTTTTCGGTTCATGCAAGTGTGAACCGAAAAAACAATGTGCACACTGTATGACTCCGCGTAAAGGGACATACAAAAGTGTGCACATCAATTTTTCGGTTCATACTTGCATGAACCAAACAATAATTGCGGTAAATTTTTATACTTAAATTTATATGCATACTTTAATAATACATAACTGAATTTATTTTGTTTAGCTTTAAATATGCCTGTAGTATTGTTTGTGTAAACTTCATTGATACTTATGTCGCGTAAGAATGCAAACGTTCATTCACTATTATTTGAATCAGGTGATTTGTTTAAATGACGTCATTTGGTAAATGACGTAATTTTGACAAGTGACGCCATTTCCTCTAGCTGCTGTGTGTATTTTTATGGATCATTTAGTTACATTGGAAGAAATTGTCCGATTCATGTTTAGTTTTTAGTTTTTGAATGTGAATGAGGGGAACGTGTCTAACATTTATGCTGTTGGGGGAACCGTTTAATTTTTGCATCAACTATAGAACAATGCTTAAAAGTAAGTTACATGCGTGAAGTTTCCTGCATCTTTGGCCATTGACTGAGTCTGATTTCATCATTAACGAAGAGGTTTTTGGGTTTTTTTAAATCAATGCGTATACATGTCTACTCTGCTATGGCATTTTCCATTAATTTATCATATATATTGTTTTATTGCTCATGTAACTTGTTTTCTTCAAAGTATCTAAATATGGTTGCCAGAATAATCTGGCTTGTTGCACAAAAGTAATGCGAGTCAGTGGAGGATTGGGTAGTAGGTGTGGCGTAAATGTTTTTTGTTCATCGAGGTATGAACAAAACAAGTAAGCACCTCTGGACCAATCAGATTGCTGTAAAGTGTATAGACACAAAGAAAATTTAATTATTAGTCTTTGAAAATGATTTATGGAAAACAAATTTTGTTGAGGAATAATCACATTAACCTTTTACATTTTGCCACCTCACTTTATTTTGCTATGCTCTTCTTTGTGTTTCTGCACCCTGCTATTTTGAAAAGCACACTATTGTCCTTTTACACTATGAAGAGATATTTGTACAGTCTTAGTCTGCAAACTCAACATCAAAGAAAACACACACACCCTTGAGTTTCACCCATCAAGAACACTGTTATATGGGAATTCAGTGTACATGAAGTCTTTCTCTTACATATATATGTAAATCCATACTTCCTGGTCAAACCTAACTGTATTCAGGCTGTAATACCTCAAGTCTTTCTCTTATGTTCATGCTCTATAAATCCATACTTCCTGATCAAACCTAACTGTATTCAGGCTGTAATACCTCAAGTCGTTCTCTTACATGTATGTAAATCCATACTTCCTGATCAAACCTAACTGTATTCAGGTTGTAATACCTGAAGTCGTTCTCTTACATGTATATAAATCCATACTTCCTGATCAAACCTAACTGTATTGAGGCTGTAATACCTGAAGTCGTTCTCTTACATGTATGTAAATCCATACTTCCTGATCAAACCTAACTGTATTCAGGCTGTAATACCTCAAGTCGTTCTCTTACATGTATGTAAATCCATACTTCCTGATCAAACCTAACTGTATTCAGGTTGTAATACCTGAAGTCGTTCTCTTACATGTATATAAATCCATACTTCCTGATCAAACCTAACTGTATTCAGGCTGTAATACCTCAAGTCTTTCTCTTATGTTATTGCGCTGTAAATCCATACTTCCTGCATACACGGTTATCAATTCTAGATGATCAGAAACATGCTCTCGTTCATGTTGGGCTAGTTCATCAGCACTACCCTGTAACAAACATGAAATCAAATCGTAGAACAGTTTATTACTCATATGATTAAAAATATCATGGTACATTTCAAAGTGATACGTCCCACTAGAACGCCCAGTGGGATGTAATACTTCAGCATCACATGATGATGTAATCAATTGGCGCTGTACAACCTTACAGGAATGTCAACCAAACAAGTTGAGTTATATAAATTAAGATCAATTATGGGTAATAAAGCTAAAGCTTGTAATAAATGAAAATTATTTCATGCGGGACATAAACAAGATATGAAATGGAAGCTTGTTTAATATCCTATAAATCTGTACCTTGTATCTTTACAGTCTCTTTTATAGGAAGGGACAATAATACTTGATGATGACTTTTAGACAATTAATGTGGGACTGTCTTTGCCAGAAAAGGTGAGTGATCAATTGACTGCCTTCCAATAAAAATGTAGGCTTCTGAAAATTGTGAGACCGATAGTTTTGTTTGCACTTTGCTTGCTTTAAGTACAGTGCTCTACAAAGCGAGTAAAATGCCATGGCGACTAAAACAATTCCCTGGCGTCTAAAAAATAAAATCACATTCGCCAGTTGGTGACTGTCCAATAATTTTACTTTTAATCTGTAAACAAAACTGGACATCGGAAAACACAGTGGACCAGTAGCAATTTATATTCTATAAAACGTGTTTTCTATCGGTAGTTTGTTTGAAAAATATTTAAGTTTGAGACAAGTTAATGAGTAACGATTTTCTAGTATTCAAGAGTAAACAAGCAATCTAATTAAAATTAGCTCCACTATTACATGTGGATCTAACAGCAGCCCGTTGGAGCTCATGTCCAGTTGACCTTTCATTCGACCAATCAAAACCTTACTTGCAAAATCATGCCAGTGATTTGAAAAGAACTTTAAAACATTCATGATTATGCCGAGGGTATACGAAATGATTCGGTGAATTACGCAGTATGCCGGAAACCAATTTCAATATAAAATTCGATTCAAGACGGAAAAAAACCTTGATGGTATTTGTATGCTCCCGAATAATGTTATAAAAGGCGAAGTGTAATTGGTCGATATTTAAATTGTTATTTATAGATGAAATGTCACCTGGACATGGGAGTCCATGCAATGCTATTAGATCTACTGGTGAGACAAGTATAAAGCTAATGTTAATCAGATTGGTAAACACGGTGACGTTAGGGAGGTAATACTTCATTATGCTGTGATCTCCTTTAACTTGAATTTCAAGCGTTTGGAAATAATTCGGCCCCAGTTCAGGTTTGGACCAAGTCGGTCCTGTCTCATTTAGAGCCAGGTTTTATTTATGTATTAAATGAGATTGTTGTCTGTTTGAAACTCAAACGTTAATTATTTTAAATGTTTGACTTATATATGTGTTATGTTGCGCTCCAATCGTCTCGTGCTTATCGTGATAACGGGTCCCTCCACGATAACGACTTCTCCAGTCGTGAATGTCGTTTTAATCACATCGAAAGTCATGGATGAAAACATGTTTCTATTTTCATAACTCGACTTTATATGGCTTTAAAGACACAACTCTTTACAAAACAGTATTTATGGATTAACAAACAAAAAATTAAGGCAGTATGTGACAAAAATAAATATTATTTAAACCAAAAGTAAGGTATCCGATTGGTAACTACTAGCAACATGTTGAAGCCTGGTAGGTATTATCACAATTATTTTATTTAACTTTTAATGAGTACTGCAATTTAAATGCATATCTTAGCAGTGCCATTAAAATAGTAATTCACTTAATTTCGTTTACTAAAATTATTGAGTATGGAATTTGATAATGATAGTTAATAGTCGTTCACTGTTTTAGTGAAACCAGACACAAACAGTAACTTGTAATTACTAATTAACAACTAGGAATTACCCCTTCACCAGTTCAATGCGAATGTGGTCCTAATAACAATTACAGCATTAGTAATGTGCCGTAAAATGGCAGATGAATCGATTTAATTAGCTGGCTACTAAATATAAGTGGCTGGCGACTAAAATATTATACTTTACTGGCCAGGGAAGAGTAAATTTTAACTTGCTTTGTAGAGCACTAAAGTATAGTTTGCGTAACCCATTTGTTATTTGAGCATTGAATTTATGACATCATTTACATGGTCATGACGGGTTATGTAAAAATGAAATGGGTTACCTGAATTTGTTTTTGTGTAACCCATAAAAGGATTACACAAATTTTCAATTCAGAGGCCTAAAATGTTAATACTTTTCATTTTAAATTTAAGTTGTACTTGTAGAAATCAATAAACTTATAAAACAAATACATGACAAATCCTTTATCGTTTTACCTTTATTTAGTAAATAGTAATAAATAGTACAATTTGTTATATACGTAGCAATGAAATATACAGATATACAGAAATCATAAAAGTGATATCCGGTGACATTTACATGGCCTGAAAAGTCATATTTTCACTGTATTTTAGCTACAGTGAAAATATTGAAATCGTAATGACTTTTTTGTAAAAGTTCATGATTAAATTGTCTCCCTTTGTCTTGTTTCTTCGTATTTAAGTTTGATGAAGAAATATATCATGGCGTTGTGTGTTTTTGATAGGGTCAGTGAAAGATATTAACACAAAGCGAAAGATATTGTCAAAAATTCTGGAAGATGTATATAACAAATAGACCACTTCATGGTATTTTTTCGAATACAATATTTATGTCAACTCGTGATGATTTCACACATCACTCATTGAAATAAAATCGTATTCGAAAAGTAAAGTAAAGTAAAGTATTTAACAATTGTGACACGTAGTCTTCAGAATAAAACCTGCTACATTTTTCCATTACCAGCAAAGGATCGTTTATATGCACAGTCCCACAATTAAATTTGAAACATACATGTACTTATTAACAAAAACACAAAAAGCATCATATTTTATTTTGAATTTTTTTTTTTATTCTTGAGCAATGAATCATAATAATACAAAGTATCAATATAAAGCGACATCATCAGATGTGACTTCACTGTATTGATTATATCATAAATTTAATTATTAACAAGTAAGTTAACCTGTTCACTACATCAACGGCTTGTACCAAATTGAAACTTGATTATTTATAGAGAAAGGAAAGGAATTTGTGTTTTAACATCACCTCAGCACATTTTAAACATGTGGTTATTTCTACACGTTGTCTAGATAGATAAATTACTCACAGTGAAGGTACAACCAAGGGTCTTGAATTTACAATCCAGTGGTTTTCTAGTGCATGACATCAAGTGTTCTGTCAACTGTAACACAAAATTAATAAAATATGTACTATTACCCATATGTTTAAAAATATTTTGGTGCATATCAAAGTGTTAAGTCCCACTAGAATGTAAAGTGGGATGTGGCACTGCGACATCATACGACTGGTGGATTATGACCATACCAAAGTGTAAATCAAATGAGTTCAGCCATATAAATTAAAATCGATTATGGGTAATAAACAGGATATTAAACTTGCAACCATTTTATATGTTTATGTCCGAAATAAAGCTTGTGACAACTGACAATTATTTCACTCGGGACATAAAAATTATACAACATGGAAGCTTGTTTAATATCCTATAAATGCAAAATAACATTGTAGTGAAACAAAACATTAAGTAATACATGTATGTATGAAACAAAACTGTATCAACTGAAGTGACATACATGTATAGAAAACTATCAAAGTTATAAGCATGAAACAAAATTTTGAAGAAACAATTTTTTTTTTTAAATGTACACCTAAAAAACACAACCCTTTGCTGAACAGTATGAATGGAAGAGAACACATTGAAAAAAATATATGATCCAAACTAAACTGGAATCCTTCTGCAACCACTCTAAAAAGTTGGGCATCGGAAACAATCTAATTTTTGGGGGCATTGACACAATCATGCGGTCCTTATAAAATGTATATATAAGGTGCTTGGGGCGGTTGTATCGGAGAATACTTTACATGTATTTGACAAAAGTTACTTTTCACACCCTCTTTTTACTTTTGACAATCTTTTTATTTCTTTAACTTAAAACTTAATATTGTCCAGAATTATGAAAAAACCCAAACATTCTGACCTGTAAACAACATTGTCTGCTTGTTATACAAATTTGACAGGGGTCAAGGTTAGTAGACCAGTTTTTATTTTAATGTGACGAAGCATTGTAATAATATAGTTAATTTTGAATTTGAATGACTCAGTATTCCAATGACGTCACTTCCCTTATAATAATACTGGGTACATACTTACCGCTCGCAAATTAAAACTATCAAAATTTTTTGTTTGAACATTACTAATGCACTTGAATGTGTTTGAAGAAAATCTTCTGACCTTTTACGAAATATGTTTTGGCTTCGTACACAATTCAGGCACGCCCACTAATTTACATATCCCAGTGACTAACTCCGGAGCAGGAGGGGGGGGGGTAAGTTTGATGTTGGAAGAAAGCCATTTAGTACGGTCAGCGCGATGCGGACCAAATAGCAGACACTTCATAAAGCTTGAAGTACACCGAGTTACCGTTTGATTGGCTGAATTTCTTCCTAAAGTCTATTAAAACATACCAAAACATTAATATAGGTGTCCAGAATTATGAAAAAAATTGAACCCAAACATTCTGACCTGTATACAAAGAATTGTCTGCTTCTTGTTATACAAATTTGACAGGGGTCAAGGTTTCCGTAAGAACAGCGTTTTTATTTTAATGTGACGAAGCATTGTAATCTTATATTCGTTAATTTTTCTGAATTTGAATGACGTCAGTATTCTCTGTCGGGCTCGTTGGTAATGACGTCGTGCTTAGTTTGCGTGAAGGAGTACGTCCTCGATGTTGGTTTTGGAGAGCAGCGTGGCGTGCTGTTAGTTTGCCGGCCTTCAGTGACCATTCCCCATCGTTTTGGTTGACTCGAATGCTGGCTTGTCTGGTTGGCCAAAAAACCATGGCAATCTTTCACTGGCAACGGGTTAAAACTGCTATCAAATTTTTTTGTTTGAACATTACTAATGCACTTTGGCGGCGAACAGCAGTGTTTGAAGAAAATCTTCTGATTAAAAAATTGTACCTTTTACGAAATATGGATTTCAAGTGAAAATACTCTAAGATATGCTATATTTATTGTGTACGAAGCTAAAACAAGGGTGCGAAAAGTGACTGTCGTCGACTATACATTGTAGTTCAAGGAGAGTATTTTAGCTCCCCTTAGCATGACAATTTATATTGTATCAAAATGATAATAACTTAAATGGTTCCCCATAATCTAACTTGGTTTATAATTATCGTATATCTTTGCCTACAAGTCAAATTTTTTTCACCTAAAAATTATTTATAACTTGGGGGGGTCAACTTATAAGAGGGTAAAAAACTTCACACAAAAATATTACCATTTTGGGGATTATTTAACAGCAGTTCACTTAGTTAAAAGAACAGCCATCACTAATAGCAAAAATGTAAACAATACTAACTACCTGTTGCCTGAGTTTATTTTGAAATCTGGTCACTGGTATTAATCGTTGTTCAAACAATGTTTTGTCCATGATTAACTGCATGAATGTTACTGAGCTTTCCCTTAAAATAGCTTAGACTGGTCTCTGCAGTTCACTAGAGCAACACATCATTTGGTACAAAAACCAGAGTACTTTCCAGTATTATTCACCTTACATATACTCTTCAAAAGAAGAAACGCAAAACCACATTGTCGTAACATTTGGAGAATTGATTTAATTATTGAATGGTGAGTCCGATAATTACCAAATGTTGCAGGATTGTTCACAATTCACTCTAGTCCATTGTGAGTAAGTGATAGGACACACCACCAAGGTCAAGGTCATCTGGAGTCAATACCGGGTGTGGCCTCCGCGTGTGTTGACAACTGCCTGGCACCGCCTGCCCATTGAAGCAACCAGAGTACGGATGACGTCCCGGGGGATGGTGGCCCACTCGGCCTGCAAGGCTGCTGCCAGCTCGGGCAGGGTCTGGGGCTGTGGTTGTCGCTGTCGGAGGCGTCGGTCCAACTCGTCCCATAGATGCTCAATTGGGTTCAAATCCGGTGATGTCGATGGCCAAGGAAGGACATTAATGTTGTTGTTCTGTAGGAAAGCCGTTGTGAGACGTGCTGTGTGAGGCCTGGCGTTGTCATGTTGGAACAATGCGTTGGCGTTGGCCATATCTGGAACGATGTGTGGCCGGAGGATCTGGTCAATGTAGCCCTGTGCATTCAGGTTGCCCTGCATGTGGACCAGGTCAGTTCTGCCAGTGTGTGAGATGGCTGCCCACACCATGACACTACCCCCGCCGAATCTGTCCACTTCCTGCACGCAGTTTGCCGCATAACGTTCACCACGACGCCTATACACGCGACATCTTCCATCATGACGTCGGAGCAGAAATCGGGACTCGTCACTGAACCACACCTGTCTCCATCGCAGTTGAGGCCATTGTCGATGAATCTGGCACCACTGCAGTCGGAGTCGACGGTGTTGTGGTGTTAAGATGACACCTCAAACTGGACGTCTGGCACGAATTCCTACCTCACGTAGGCGGTTCCGTACGGTCTGGTCGGATATCCTGCGCAAACCTGGTATTGCTGCGGCTGTGGAGGTGGCAGTAGTCAATCGTTCCCGAAGGTGGCGTACCCGGATGTAGCGGTCCTGCCCGGGGGTAGTGACCCGTGGTCGACCGGATCTAAGGAGGTCACGTGTTGATCCATGTTGCTGGTAACGGTCCCACAGTCTGGAGATGGTGCTTGGGGACACATGGAATGCCCTGGCAACGGCCGTTCTGGATTCGCCTGCATCTAGTCGGCCGATGGCATTGTTTCTCTGCGGTTCACTGAGACGTGGCATGTCCTGGATTGTCAACTGTCGGCCAGATACAGAGGCCAGGCAAGCAAACACCCTGCACTTTTATACTGTCGGTGTTCATGTTGCACGTGCAGACAACGCACGTGCAGTGGTGACATGGTTTGCACGTGGCTGCGTTTTTGCGAATATTCACATTTTGGAACTTTATTGTACAGTAGCTGCATTTTATCGAATGTAACAGTGGGAATGTGTTTGGGACATGCAATGACCTTATATTCACAAAGCATGAACCGGTAGGAAACATAAAATCGGAGTTATAACCCATTTGTACCCTTTTGCGTTTCTTTTTTTGAAGAGTATATATTAATATGGCGGCAAACATGTGATTAACTGATGATACTTTCAGTTTTATCGTAGTGGTCTGTTGTCAGTGTTGATAAATAAAGTTGTTGTCTGTGCACAAAACCATGCTGTACAGTGCCATATGGTAACAGTCAAACAGCTTTCATTATCTACTAAAGGAATATTTTGTTTTTATGCTACATGTATGTAGTTTGGAATGTTGAGATGTACAAAACGTTTGTAAAATAATTTTCTTTTGTTCAAATATCGTACATTATTGTTCTCATGTGCTGCAAATAACAAATACTTCAATATTTATAAGTTGTTTTTTATGGGTCGACTTATAAACAGGTCAATAAAAAAATAAGTTTTCAGGGCTTAAAATTAGGGACTCGACTTATAGCCGAGATCGACTTACAGGCGAAGATATACGGTAATCACTAACTCTTTTGTTTTTCATGGTGAGGTCTGCTAATGGGCCATTCCATGGTATTTGGTCCATGGGTGTAGAATTGTCAAAGAAAAAGACAATGTTAAAATGTTTGAACTCAATAAAAATATTTTTAATGAACATTTCACCTCTTTTCGCTTCATCTGAGGTGCTCCACAGTCAAACGGACAAAGGATCTGTCCTTCTGGACAATCGTTTTCTTCATGTTGCTGAGAGAAAAAAAGAAATGATGAACATACAATGTAATTTGGATACATGCTTCATACATCGTGTTGCTAAGAGAAACAAAGAAATATATGAACATAAAGATCTATAATTTGCGTATACATGTATATACTTCATACATCGTGTTGCTAAGAGGAACATTTAAAGATCTATAATTTGGGTATACATGCTTCATACATTGTGTTGCTAAGAGATAGTTTGTTTTGTTTAACGACAGCACTAGATTGCATTGATTTATTAATCATCAGCTGTTGGATGTCAAACATTTGATGATTTCACATACAATCTTAGAGAGGAAACCCGCTACATTTTACCATTAAAGCAAGGGATCTTTTACATGCACCATCCCACAGGATAACACATACCACAGCCTTTGATGTACCAGTTGTGGTGCACTGGCCGGAATGAGAAACAGTTCAATGGGCCCACCGATTGGGATCGATCCCAAACTGACCATGCATCAAGCGAGCGCTACGTGATAAAGTCTGGAATAGTCTTAATTAATAATCAGGTAAAAATAATATGAGGAAAGAAGAAAAAAAAAAACCTGGTACCTTCATCAGTTGCGTTTCAATCCCATTATATTTTAGTCTATCCACAAGTTTCCCACACTGTGTGATTTTACCGGTTCTGTCACGTCCCTCAAAAACAATTAAAGATCCCCTTAAGTTTTGCTTTTGCTATTGCGACCGACAGTTTAATATTAGCTGTCGACAGTATGCACAACAGTATTTGTATAGATCAGTATCGATATTTCCTGGAAATCGTAATCAAGTTGGGATAGATAAATAAAATATGTCTGGACAAGGCTTTAAAAAAAGAAGAGAGTAATTATATTTCATATGAGCAACCTAATTACAAGACAATCAAATGTGTGTTAGACAGATGGCCATTTAATATGTCAGTTTAAATTACTAGTATATTTGATTTGGGAGCTTACAAATGTGGCCTCTTAACACATTATGGCTGCTAAAACAGGTGTTACGGTATAGGTCTATATATGAATGCACTAGAGTCAGTGTGCAAACGTGTATATATGCATTTTTGCTCGTACTTATGAAGGAAGGAAATGTTTTATTTAATGACGCACACTCAACACATTTTATTTATGATTATAGGGTGTATACTACCAAATCAAATCCCATAGATGACAATAGTAACATATGTGGCTAAAACTCCTACATGCAGCACAATTGACATAAACGCCATGGATATAAATACTACCACCCCTCACCCTTAAAGTGAATTAGAAAAAATTGGGGATCAAGCTGCTCATTTCTGAGATAACGGGTAGCGGCTATGACTCACTCTAGTTCCACACAAAATTTGAGTACTTTTTTTTACAGGTATCCCATACATGTTTCAAGCACAAGGCTACTTGACACAGTGGTACTAGATGAAATACAATTGCATACATTTTTTTCCCTGATGAAACTTTTTTTTTAACAACCAACACACTCACATTTATCACCAATCACAGGACTTGTTGTGTTCACTTCTCTATCAAAAGTTTGATGCACCTCGAATTTCGACCCAGCCAGAAGTTATTTGGTTTAGTACTACCTATATGGCGTCGGACATATATAGTTAAGAACCACACATATTGAGAGAGAAAACCCGCTGTCACCACTTCATGGAATACTCTTTTTGATTAGCAGCAAGAGATATTTTATATGCACTATCCCATAGACAGGATAACACATACCACAGCCTTTGATATACCAGTCGTGGTGTACTGGCTGGAGCAAGAAATAGGATCGATCCCCTTCGATGGACCCATTGGGCTATTTCTCGTTCCAGCCAGTGCTCCTTGACTGGTGTAACAAATAATAATAATAATAAATTCTTTATTTAGTGAGGGTAACACAGTTAGCAAAAGCTAATCTTCCCTGAGGCCCTCAGAGGCCGTGGTATGTACTATCCTGTCTGTGGGATGGTGCATATAAGAGATCCCTTGCTGCTAATAGAAAAGAGTAGCCCATGAAGTGGCAACAGCGGGTTTCCTCTCTCAGTATCTGTGTGGTCCTTAACTATGCCTGACGCCATATAACCGTAAATAAAATGTGCTGAGTGTGTCGTTAAAACATTTCATTCTTCTTCCTTCCTTAAGTCAAGAAACAAAAAAAGCAAAAGAAGAGAGAAGAAGTGAAGCAATTTTATAAGTTGGTCAGCTAATAAATAATTATTTGTTTTAATGCTGGTCTCAGTGTTTATATTAATTTGAAAAAGGAAAACACCAAGAGATACATGTTATAAATAATGAACTCAATAACATTAAAATCGTGATGATAACAGTGCATTAAAAAAAAAAGAGAAAAAAAAGTATGTCACAGAGATTGTCAATCATTTTAATAGTATATTTAAGAGCCATGTTGGTATGTATGGTCTACATTCCACACTAATTAAAGGCTTTATACATGAAGGTATTTTAAAGTTGGATATTCAAAAATATATCGGGGTTGAAAATTAGCTAAGAATTTTATAAAGGTAGTCCGTTGAGCGACCATTGATTTTTGAGTGGCTAGTATGGTACCAGTTAAAAAAAAGAAATGCACTAACTGAATCGAATGACCAATCTGGCGCGAACTATAGATCTGGCTAGAGACGATATTACTGAACATGTTCTACATTTTGACAGCGCCAGACTGACCAGACTCAGTCTCCATTTCTACGATTTTGGTCTGGGGCTATAAACAAATATAGCTCAAAATGTTGTAGACACTTGAACTGTTTGTTTAGTTTTTGGGGGTTTTTTTTAAAAGTTGTTGGCTTATTGGATTGGACTGGATACACCATAATTATCTAGTAGACCTATGTTTTTATTAAATTTTATGGGACAAATTAATCCTGTTTAATTTGCTTACTAGTATTTTATTCTGGGACAAAATCAAAATTTATCTTGTAGTTTTAATTCACACTAACAATGACATTTTCCCATTACTACAGGGATTATTCTAAAAGTCAATTACTAGTAATTGGCATGCAAATATAAAATTCATATAAAAACGTACTAATTTATTAAATTGTAAACCCATATCATCTGAAAAAAAGTTTTTTTGTAGAAGTTCAGTGTAAATATAAAAAAATATATATTAATCAGTGTTCTCCAACTTTTATGCGACCAGGTTGGCGGACATGTGAGGCCTTTGGCCTCACAAACGAGTGGCCGAAGTCCACGAGGGGGGGGGGGGGTTGGGGGGGGGGGGGGAGCTCTTGAGGGGTTTGCCCCCTCTAGCACCGGAAAATTTTGTAAATCTTAAGTCACAAAAGGTGCTTTTTTTCTGGCATTTAATAGTTGATTTAAATAAAGTTAACCATAATCTATCTCATGAAGTAGTAGGGCCCAGATGATCATAGGCCTAAATGTGTGCGGCCAGTGGGCTAATCTCACCCGGAAATGTTTGAAAATAAAAAGCTCATATAGATGCGATTTCCTGGCATCTGGGGATAGTATTTTGCCGTCTTTCATTGCATAAAATATTATTCTCGATTTATGGTTTTCAACATGCCAACAGCCAGCAGTAGACAATTCCCCTGTAAGAAATTTGCCCGGACCCTTGTCAATTACTCGCAAGGACTAAGATTTACTAAAAATCATAATATGCAAATTGCCAATGATGAAGTGACGGGCGGCTGTCTGTCAAAAATTACCGCTTGCTGATTGGATTAGAGTAGCCAAGCTGTTGAGAGGCAATCTACATTGCACCGCTGAGATTGTGCCGCTTGTATCACTGCTGGATATTTGGGAGGCCCGGTTTTAATTTTGGTTTTAATTTTGTTCAACACGTGGACATTTTGCGACTGGTATATCGGTGATTTTACCACCTGAAATTTTGAGCAGGGATCCAATCAGATTTGTTCTTACAAATGTGTTGAATTAGAATATTATTATTATATACTCCAAGTCCAAGTACAGGCTAAATATAGCGATAGGTGAATAGAACTGACGGAAGTTTTTTTCGTCATAGCGGACTGATTTTCGACTTGGCGGCATTTTTTTATCAGCTTGGCGGACCCGTCTGCGAAAATCTTCAGCTTGGCGGCGCAAATTCTCAGCTTGGCGGGTGTACAAGCCGCTTACTGGGGTTGGAGAACACTGATTAATAAAACTGCATGGGTTAAATCTTGATGGAACATCCAAGATAAATCTGAACGACAAAATATATGAAGTACTACCGTTTAAGGTTTTAGTTTCTTTATACTGCATTATCGATTACTTCAGAGATAATGCACGTCAAGCATGATAAATTGGCTGTTCTAGCATTTTTCTTTACCCATATTAAAAATGATATTTAATCTGTATCATTTAATTGTAATTTGTAATCAATTTTTTAAATATATAATGGATTTCTTTAAAAAACAACGTTATTTGGGTTGGTATGGGTTTAAAACTTAATAATATGTTTTTTTAAGAAGAATTTTAAAGGTCCACAATCATGGCACATTATTAATACACAGTATATAAAAAAAATACATAAAGATTACATTATTAACCATAAAAAACAAAAATACCACCCCAATTATTAATAAAGTGACGTTTTGTAAAACGCTCGGGGAAAAAACACTGATCCAGTCGATTTGACCCGCATCTGACCTGTGACGTAGCATCAGGTGAATTTCATTCATTCATTAGTAGGTTATAGCATGTAATGATTCTTCGGAAAATAGTTCGTTCTTATCGGACGTTAGTTTGGACATTTCGGATATGTCGCATTTGTCTATTTATTCCAATGCTACCTCGATTGGTGAGGAAGAAGGAGAAAATCCATTAGGGGTACTTCCCTATCAGCTTGAACCGTAATACACCGATGATGATCCGTCGAGCCAAATGCGGTCAGGCTATTTGCAGCCCGGAGCCCGGATGTCGCCCGGTGACAAAAACAAACCCCGAATGTTAATGCCGAGGTGTAGGCCTACATTGTTCATATTTGGCACAAAGATACACTTCAACATGATGCATTTATATATGTTAAAAAATAAATGTAGGAAAAATATTTTTTACAAAAAATACGAATTAATATAACTGATGACTGGATACAGCATTTAAATAATTAATGTATTGCAATTATTATTAAAAACAACAAATACACGTACATACATTAAAAATGTTTTTAAAAAACATCATTAAATATATTAAACAAGGCACATTCATCGTCAGTCTAATCATTACTTGGTTACAGACAACTACGACTGGTACCTGTTTTGTATACAAAATATGAAAATAGAAGATTTTATTGTTCGAAGTTAATCCTTTAATTGGTTAACTAAAGGCTTATTTGCAAAAGCAATACATGTCTACAGATTTCGCAGACATTGGTAGCTCTGACAACATGTGACACAGTTGGCTCACTACGAGATCAAGGAATCTAAGTGGATGTGTGTGTACTGCCAATATGCTATGGTATCTGTGATTATGTAATGTCGTTGTATAATTTAAAGAGGTGTTTTCAGACGTCGGATGCACATTTGTTCCTAATTTGGTCTGTCAGTGTTGGAAGGTGTGAATTCCGTTGTAAGGAACAGAATTTTCACTGATGTACGTTTGTTCCCGACAATTTGTGGTCAGATGGTGTAAATTTCACAGTAACAATGGTCGTTGTAACGAGGTCTGTTAAAACAATAAATGTAGGAAAAATATTTTTTTAGAAAAAAATCACATTAACATTCGGTAGGCCTACGTATCTGTTTTTGTTTTCAGGCGATGTTCGGAATATCGCTATGTACAGCCCGAACATGAAAAATGCTATTTTTTTCTAAAAATATTTTTCCTACATTTATTTTTTTAATATATATAAATGCATCATGTTGAGGTGTATCTTTGTGCCAAATATTAACAATGTACACCTCGGCATTAACATTCGGGTTTTGTGTTTGTCTCCGGGCGACGTTCGGGCTCCGGGCTGCAAATAGGCTGAACAGGGGGGGATATAGGCTTGGTACAGACAAGTTCTTTAACAAAGGTTTCGGTGCCATACCCATCGACCATCTTAGATAATTGTCGTAATCTCCAGGTGTGAAGTGGTCACTGCAACTCGAATCCCATCTGGACAGTCCTTTCCAATACGCACGTGTTCGGTTTAAGAACTGCTTCCATGCAAACAATGTCGGTTTGTCTTTAGGAAAAATATGCAAACTTGTTTTGCCTCTAACTGCAGTTTTTGTATACCCATACAATGAACAATGGTTCACCATGTTTCACATCTCAAAGATATCTTCAAAATAATATTCCAAACATACAATTCAATTCAATAGAATACCATTTTTGCGATTTAAAAATACACGTGTTCCACTTCCATGTAAAATGACCGAAAGGCTGCGAATGTTATGCCAGTTAGCGCGTCACGGGGTCACGTGACTTGGACTCTTGGAGTTCAGAGGCTTTTTGGCAAGAGATGGAGAAAAACGCCACTTTTTATTGCGAATATATTAAAAACGGGTAATTGTTTTTAAAATTTATTTTATTGATACTTCATATATATTGTAAAAGGTATACGTAGATACCAAACAATAGTGAATTACGTTTGTGATAAATGTAGACCTTTAACTGCATTCCTTATGAAGTTACATGCCAATTCATCGTTTTCCTTTCGACACAAACGGTCCATATACATGGCTATTACTATACATGGTTATTATTCAACAAAGAAAATTCTAATTTTGATTTTCGCTGTGCATTTAAATTGCAGGGCTAGTTGAATTTGAGAAGGGCCAGTAAGATTTTTCTTCAACTGGCCCTGCTGGCGACCATGGTTTTCATGTTAATTTTCAACCTTGATACATGTATATGGTAGTAAAACGTTAACAAATTAAGGAATCTGGACTAGAGAGCCGTTTGTTAACTAAACCACAAACAAATATATATAATATTATAAATTGATAATAAATTTATATACTCAGGGTTCATACACCTTGGAAACAAAAAAATTCCAGACCTTTTCCAGACTTTTTTCAAGACAAATTTTTTTTTTTTCAAGACTCACATTACTTAATAATCGGTAAATGTATCTCCCCATATTTCCGGAAAATTTGACAAAAAGGACAATCTTTTTGTTATATACATTGCGCAAGCGCGTACTTCAAATCTTCGGTAAATGTAAGCAATTGTTAGTCTCGATTTCCCAAATGTACATTAGTGCTGAGATTCGGAAAAATCTTCAGATTCCGCCGGTTTCACCAACTAAAATTTTCTACACGAGTCCTAAAGACGAATTTCCATACTTTTTTAAACCAATTTGCAAAAAAGGTATTTTTTCGTATTTTTCCAGGTCTGGAAAATGGGTTTTCAAAATTCCATACTTTTCAAGTTTTTCTCCGTACGAATCCTGTATACTGATTATAAACTTATTTTGTATGAAAGTATCATGATCTTGAAAGGGAAATAAATCATTATTTATTGAATAAAAAGGGCCCGATATATGCAGCTAAGGATAGCTAACGAACTGAATTAATATATGTAAGTATTTTAACTAAAGTTTACTTGGCATCAGGTGTTTTTCACGGACATTTAAAATAAAAGGAAATAAATAAATATTTCTTTAACAACCATTCACAGTCTGGAGCTCGACACGCTAAGACGTGTTTGTTTCGCTTATGCACACAGCACATGCTTTCGTGTGCTCGATTTGGGAATCCTTCATTTCGTTGTTTTTGTCAGCGAAATGAAGTTTTCTACTGGGAGGTATTCGGCCATTGGAATTGATTGAACGCTGGAACGCTTCTCGTTTCGACAGCCTGCACCACCAGGTTGGATTCTTTTTTAGCGAGATTCCTTGCCTCCACGTCATTTCTCCGGCTGACTATGTTGACTTGTTTTTACATGACTCATATGACGGCCATTCTGCAGAATGCCACGGTTGTTTGCGTTTAGTCTCTGCATGTCCGAGCCTGTCCTAGCAGCACTGGAAGATTGACCGCCCCACTCTAAGAAAAAATAGGAAGCGGGTCCAGCCCCTACTACTCTTTTCTAGACTTTACTTTGCTTCATAGTGATACCATCTCGTATCCTCCGGAGTCGGGCCCGTCCGCATCACTATACCAACCCATGACGACTGGACTATACCTGTCTGATACTCTCTCTCGTTCAGACGGATCCGGCTTCTCAAGATCTGTATTTCAGCACAGCACTACACCTTCAATGTCTAATGACTGTCAATCTAGGGGTTTTCTTGATGGGATGCAACCCATCTCGTCCCTATAAGCTGTGCACCCAAACGGCCTTAACGAGGCCACTCACGTGGACATATAGATCAGACTTTAAACTTTTAGGCCTTCATTCAAAATTTTATGTCGAAATTACTTTCTTTTTTAATATTATTAAATAGTCCGATCCTCTCTTCTTTCTCTTATTTATTTTTGGACTGTTCTTCTAAAATGCTCCAAATTATATAAATATTCGGCCGAGCAGTCAATTCTTTTTTATTTTTGGCTTGAAACTTTTACTTAATTTTTTTTTTTAATTCTATTAACTTTTTTTACCAATTGCTATTTTCAAAATTCTGCCCATTTTCAATTCTATCCACTCCCCCCATCCCGAGTCAAGCCATCAACTTGGGATGGGCGTGTTCGAAACCCTAGTGGTATATGGGCACGTTAAACTAGATATCTATCTACCTCAGTACATTTTTAAACTATGGATGTAGAGTTAAAAGATTTACGAAATGTAAAACATACCTCAATATCTTTCCAGGGTGCACAAAAAACACATCCTATACTGGAATTCTTGCAATGAATAGACAGGTTCTGGATTTCTCTCCGGACACCATAATCAGGAGAAATCTGTAAAATATAATTTAAAGTGCTGTTCCAGATGTATGATGTATTGAGCTATATCAATCAAGATATTATTTAATATGATTAGAAAATTTTAAAAAAATAAATAAAAAACTTATATACCGGTATATTTTCCATGTAAAAATATTCCCCTGAAAAACAGAACCAGCTGAATTAGTTTCGGGAATTTCCGTAAGATTTGATCCGTGACGTCACGAGGGGGAACTCCTTTCGATAGTCAGCGCAATTGTTCATTGCTTCTTTTGTGTTTATTATGGTTAAACGGCGTGTTGTTGGCGGCTGTAGCAATACAAAAGCCGATAAATTTAGTCTTCACGCATTTCCTAGTAATGTTGCTGCGAGAAAGCTGTGTGTGAATTTGATTAAAACAACGTGGAAATACTGGACAGGAAGAAAATGCCGGAGACCGTTGCGACAGTAGACACTTTAGTTTCGATTCGTCCGAACTGGCTTGTCGGCTTAAGCGAGATATGGGAATACCATGTGTTATGGCTTTTAAAAAAAGATGCAACAATTTTTCTGCAACACAAAACAAATGACAAGCCGACGCCATCCACATCGAAACGACCTTGAGGTGCATATCGTCAATGTCCCAAATTGCGATATGCTTTCAACTCCGGTCAGTTTGTTTTCTTATGCACGGTTTGTGCAATCATCGAGATCCGATTTGTTGTCGTTTGCACCTCGTTCGTTTGTGAGTTTTTTCTTTACAGTTCGAGAACATTAAAACAATAAAGTACAGACAAGTAAGTATCTATAGCCTAGTCCGTCCCATCCTACAAAAATGTAGGTTTTTTTTGTAAAAAAAGAAAAAGAAAATAGAAAAAAAAGAAAAAAATAGCTAATTTTGTATGCATCTTAGAAAACAATCGGCTCAGAAATAAATGACTTGTAAATTCCATAGTATGAAAAAAGGCATTCCCTGTAAAACAGACTATAAATACATTAAATTAATTTTACTATACCTTCCCACAGAGAAAACCTTTTTTTCATACTATGGAATGTGCTATAAGTTATTTATTTCTGAGCAGACTGTTTTCACAACTGTACACAAAAAAATTGTATTGTTTTGTTATTTCCAAAACACTTTTACTTTTTTTTTTTTACGTCAAACTAAACTGAAATTATTCACACAAAAAAACATCTTCATAGATGGATGGGACGGACAAAAAGCCGTTTTTGTTTATTTCTTAAAGCCGCACACCCTAGTTCCATCCAGCGAAAAAACAAACCGAACCAAAATGATAACGGTCACGTGGTATACCAACGTCTGTGACATTGAAATGGAAATATCCAGTCTAAAAATAGATTAGACCATGTCTGCTCAACGTTTTTTTCTCAAACGTGCGTCCGTTTTTAAGAAATACGAAAAATGCATTTTGTGGTATTACAAAAACCAGGATTACCAGGATTACCAAAAAACACTTCAGGTGAATGGAAATGTATATTCTAAATAATAAACGGTAAGTAAAGTGCAATTTTATTTGTGAAAAAATGGGTTTAATAGCGAAAAATAACGCCGTAATGGTTAACAACTAGCCGTAACTAGGGTGTGTCCCTTTAAAATTAAAATAAGTTATTTATTTCTGAGCAGACTGTTTTCACAACTGCACACAAAAAATAGTATTGTTTTATTTCCAAAACACTTTTACTCTTTTTTTTACGTCAAACTAAACTGAAATTATTCACACAAAAAAACATCTTCATAGAGGGATGGGACGAACTAAAAGTCGTTTTTGTTTATTTCTTAAAATTACCGATATCGGGTCCACTTGACTCGTAGAATTCAAGAGTTATTTATCGTCTTTTCTACTACATCACAAGTTTTAGAACATAACAGTGTAGCAAAATAATTCGCACGAAAAGCTAAAGAACAAAACAAGAATAAAAGTTGTAAATTAGTGGTACGCTGTCTCCACGACCATTTTCATCGTCATCTGTCAGGCCGGTGGTTCGTCGGAAGATGTTCCAGGTTCAAACTGATACGGCATATTTATTATTTGTTGTGTTGCACAAATATTAGTCCAGTCGTCATTACTACACTATTCATCATCGAAAGAAGAATCGCATGATCAATGAGCTTGGCAGTCGCTGTCGGTCCCACTTTCGCTTGCGCTGGAAGTCATCTCGTGGTAGGTTTCTGTGAAGCGCGTTCCCTTCGTGACGTCACGGCTATTTACAGGCAATGTTTTTAGCGAGAATTTTACTCGGTCGTTTCCGGCAGTGTTCTACGGGAGTGATGTTTTAATACTTTTATGGGGCATTTTCGTAATTATTAATTTACATATCGGTGTAAAATATTATTGCAATGAATTAAGAAAGCATTTAATTGTGGAATTTGACATTTTAGTGTATGGTCTGGCACAGCACTTTAATCTTAGTGTCAAACCTCTAATAAAAAAAAAAAAATTAAAGTTTCTTTTGCTTAACAACACCACCAAAGAAAATTAATTAATTAATAACTGACTACCGGATGTCAAAGAAAATATTTTGGTAATTGTTTCAGTCTTTAGAGAAAACCTGCTTCTATTAGAAGGGATCTTTATAAATGAATGTGTTAAAATGTATATGTCCTATGCAAGCATGACACATTTCATTTCAACTTATTTTCATGCTTATATCCAATTAAGTTTCAAGCACGCTTTCCTGGGCACACACCTCAGCTATCTTGGCTGTCTGTCCAGGACAATGGGTTAGTTGTTAATTGTTAGTGGTTAGTGAGAGAGAGAAGAGGGTGTAATGGCCTTACACCTACCCATTGAGTCGTTAAAACTCGCTTTGGGTGGGAGCCGGTACCGGGCTGCGAACCCTGTACCTACCAGCCTTATGTCCGATGGCTTAACCATGACGCCACCGAGGTCGGCATGACACAAAACCACCCCATCCTTCCTGCACCATTTGTAGGAGGACTGCACTCTCCCAGAACTGGCTTGACAGAATGAAGCTTGTTTGCTACAATATATTGGTTGATACATTTGGGAGACACCAGGAATGGGACAAATTTAAAGCAGACGTGGCAGCAGAATCTGCTTTTTCATTAACCTTGGCAATGGACAGGGTGAGCCCTGTACACTACCTATTTAAGCCCCAGTCACACACACAATGTGACCGCGATGCAACCTCTTGGTGACTGATTTCAATGGTGATCGCCTGAGACTGGCTGAGACCGGTGTGACCAATTCTACCCGTATTTGGAATTAGGATATGATCGCCTATCGATCAGCGATAGATCGCCGATCAATCAGCAATAAGTTTTGCAACTTGTAGGTGATTGATCGGCACCTTTTCGGCAACTGTTCATCGCAGGTAGGCCTATGGCGATATGCCTGCAACTAGTTGAGATCGATCCGTGACTAGTCAGCGAATCTTTGGTGACTGGTTGCAACTGAACAGAGACTGGTCGTGACTAGTTCCCGATCGATCACCGATCAAAACATATAATGCATATAAAAAGGGTGCTTTTCAGAATAAATTATTTCTCTGCAAGATTCTGGTGCTGTTTCTTGTTTTCCTGCCTTTACGGACCATAGTGATGACCAGAAATAATTGAAATAATAAAAAATCTTTGATGCAATCTCTGTGAATACTTGTGACAAAATGATGTTGTAATCCACAGATAGATTTTGTTTTTAGATTGTGATATGTTGCAAACCCGACAGCGAATGGTCAGTGCACGCTTTGAAACCACTTTGAAACCGATCGACAACCAATCACTGATGAAGCACCGGTTGATCGCCGCCTCATCGCTGATCAATCACAGATACGTCGCCATTGGGGTGCAAAGAGTCAACACCCATGTCTAGACGAAACCGAACGCCGCACAGTAAAAATCGATCTGCGATTAAAATAAGACGGCTTGGAGACCTCTAGGAGACCAGTGAGACCTCTGAGCAAACAAATCGGTCGCGGTCAGTCTTTTGTGCATGTTCAAAAGACTGGCTGCGACTGATTGGGTTTTGCGACCGCTCTGAAACTTTGTAGCGACCTCAGTGAAAACTTTCAGACCTCTGAAACCTCTGCGATTGTCAAATGTTTTGGTCTCCACGAGGTTGCATCATGTGCGCATTGTCTGTGTGACTGGGGCTTTAGATACACATACAATATCAGTACACTAGGAATAGTGATATTAATGAAATAGTAATGTCTGTGAAGGGATTTCAAAGTAATAATGATGCAAATATAAATGTGTCACAACCTATAGGTTACCAGATTTGCATTTTGTGTTAACCTATAAATGGGTTACGTACCAGACACGTGCTGATTTCGATGTCTGTTAAAGCTGAAATTTATTATTTGGTTTTATCCTGCAGCCACCATTTCTATTGACAGAATATGATGACTGATAAAGCAGTCATATCCTGCTACTAGCATAGCTACATTACAAAATGGCTCATTTGACCTCTAGGCCATCGTACAATGTGGCTGAAATAACAGAAATAATAGCTTTTCCCCTTCATTTTTATGGTCTGCAGGATAAAGATAATAAATAACTAGTTAATGTAAATGATGGGTATCTGCTTTATCCTGTTCAGGCCAAATGAGAAATTCCGCTCGGCAGAGCCTCGTGGAATTTCCCATTCTTACCGTCACAGGATAAAGCAGATATCATGTCATTAACTAGTTATTCTCTATATACATGTACATGTGTAACATTTTGTTTTATATTTTGTGGCATTTAGCATTAAAATTAAAAAAAAGTAAGCTACAAAAAACGAACTTCAATAAATGCAGAAAATGGAGTGATTAATTAAAATATGTTATATACATTTTGAACTACATGTATATTACTTGTATTATACGACTTTTTAAAATCGTTTTTAGGGGGTGTTTTTTTTTTAGCTTATCAATGTACAACAGTCATAAAGTTAGTATAATCTTGCTTTACTATGTCATGCAATTTTATACCATTTGAGACCATTATACAAAGATAAAATCCTTGAAAATTCATATATAAATATAATAAACTGATGATCAAAAGAAAGTATACCAATTCTTTTTTCAAAGTATTAAAAACAACACAAAACACAAGTTGATGCAAATGTTATATTTTGAAAGTATAATAATTGGGCGATAAATAAACACAAGTATACTCAATAAAACCCATAAAATGATAATATCAGTTCACAACAGCACTAGGGGTGAAATGTGCTATTTCATAAAGGACCACTCATAACAAAGATGCATGAATAAATTTGACCACAAAAAACATGTTTCAATAGCGTGTATGTCCACCATGTGCAAGTATGCAAGCATGGACCCAACGTCAGACAGATTTCCGTCAATGACAATAAGGTCTGTCCACTGTTGGCCACAGATACCGCCCCAAACCATCACAGATGGACCACCAAACGGTTCTCTCTCCTGCATGTCGGTATATCAGAGTCCTGCCATCAGCTTTGAATAACTGGAACCTGCTCTCATCAGAAAAAGAGTATACGTTGCCAGTTCCGATGTTGCCAACGTGGAAACTGACGTGCCCAAAGTAAACGTCGAAGTCGATGTTGCCTCGTCAATGTCATCCCTCTGAATGGTCGATAGGCCCTGATACCATGCTGTTGTAGTCGACGACATAGTGTGACGACTGATGACATGTCCAAGGCCAGTCGCTGCAGATGACGTCATAGTGAGGAATCTGTTACGTAAGTGTAAGATGCAGAGATGGCGGTACTCGTTGGCTGTTGTGACGCGGGGTCTTCCACTTCATGGTCTGTCTGCAGTCCTGCCAGTCAACCTGTAATGCTGTATTAACCTGGTGATCGTCAATTTTGTGCAATTCAGGATTCTTGCCACATGGGCATAACTCGCACCCAACTGCACCATACCAATAGCTCTCTCTCTTTCTTCAGCAGTTAGCCTTGCCATGTTCTCTGGTGTTTTACTGTTGACTGAGGCATATTCTAAGCAATGGCACCCTTTTTTACACCCGTATGTGCACAAGCATCATGTTCCTCGTTGATGAATAAACTCATTTTGCATGTGCGGCATTGCCCAAACGCAGTAATGTGCGACTATTCGTCATTGATTGCATTATAACGAACAATACTGGAACCTATCTAACCTTCCATGAACGTGTATTGTGTTTATTTATAATAAAAATGATAGGTATACTTTCTTTTGATCGTCAGTATATATTTATGGGGGTTTTCTTATGTCTATTGTAACCAATTCAGGTTTCCTTACACCTAGTACCAAAAAAACTGGATTTTTTTTAATATAGTATTAACAGGAGTGTAGGCTGGGGTGAGGGTTCAAGGCATTCTGACACCCACCCACTCAACCCCAGTTGATGCTTAAAATGTTTTACAGTGCAACAATAGACTACTTATATAGGTGATCAGGGAAAAATGTATACAAACGAGCACAGTAGGTTGTTATTCGAATCCTCCACCCACCCGGTCCAGACCATGCTAAGCCCCTAGTTAATTCTTACATCATTT
Organism: Gigantopelta aegis; assembly: GCF_016097555.1. NCBI lineage: Eukaryota > Metazoa > Mollusca > Gastropoda > Neomphalida > Peltospiridae > Gigantopelta > Gigantopelta aegis. The sequence goes on along the minus strand of NC_054699.1, from coordinate 19,670,855 downwards.
CGTTTCAGGCGTTCACAGTCTTCTTCAGCAGCTGGACAGTCAATTGGTTCCCCGCTGGCAAAGATTTCATCCACACATTTCTCACACAGACTATGTCCACATCTAAAATATACAGCACTGATATAAGTTTACTTTCATTCTAAAATCCAACTGAAGTTTAAGCATGTTGTTCTGCATACTGAAAGTATATGGGTTTTTTTTAGAAATGACTAACTGATTAGTTTGAGAAGATTATAATACAATAATGAGACTAAAGTTAAGTGTCCTCTGGTGCATATGCAAACACAGATATGGCTAAAATCACACACAATGGAATAACATAACACTGTGTCCATTTGTACGGAGTATGGCTGTGAATGTTTTTTTCCAACCAGATCATGTACATGTAGGGGTACACGGGATAGAAAACACAATAGTGAATACAAAAACATATTGGCAATCGCATAAATGTGTCTGCATCCGTCTCGACACTGCACAAGTCAACACACAACTTAATGTCTTAAATAAAATAATTTGCTTAAAACTAACTTCAGTTGATAAATTAAAGTTTTAAAGAATAATTTTTACGTAAAAAAAGAACAATCCCAAAACCACAACTTTACAAAACATAAAGTTTGGAAGTTCTTATCTTACAATAGATACATAAATATAAAGTGCATTCAATAAAATTACTAGTTAATTGAAACAGTCAAATTTGGAGCACAAAATTAAAATGACAGACTGAATATATAATAAAAGAGAAATTAAACAGATAGAGAGAAAAGAAGAAAAGAAAAATACATATTTCCAAATATAGAAAACAAACGTTATTGGCTTTTAGGTAACAAAAAAACACACAAAAAACACACCACCAACAGTATGTGTCTTATATTGAAGTTATTTTTAACTATTAAGGCTAAGTTTAATTTTCTAGACATCTTTGCCAAGGTGCCCAGTTTTCATCAAACTCTTTATGTGAACAGTTTTTATAGTTACATAAAAAGTCTTGCAACCAGTTGAATTTAGATTACACTGTAGGTAAAGTTCTTAGCTATCTATGCTTGATATCATTATAGGGGTAATAAATTATCAACAATTGACAAAGATAAAAATATACTCTTAAAAAAAAGTAGGGGAACATGAAATATTAATGTTAATATCAACTATTAGACCGAACATACATTTTCACCACAGACATCCTAGTAAAGAACGTTCAGGTCTGTTTATCAACAAAACGAAACACATTCTATAGTTTGCACATGCATCGCGCAGTTGCCCTGTACACATGCATGGGGTGTTATTCTCGATTTTGATAATTTCCAGGAAGGTCCATTAATCACTGTGGAACATTATTTCTGTCAATCATTTTCATTCTGTTGATCATACAGTTGTTATCGTTTTGTTTTTAGTCATTTTTATTGTTTGAATTTATGATTTACTGATAAAAAAAAATGTCGTTTAAATTTCAATTCTGACCCCAATCGTCCTTCAGGATCTTTGGTGGTCATAAAACCTACTGTAATACTGAACTAACGGTTGTAATGTTTGCCCAATAAATTCTCTATTATCATATAACCATTCCCCACAGCTAATATACCTTACCAGTTTGGCAATTGTAAATTCTTATTAGAGTTCCCCTACTTTTTTTGAAGAGTATATATTACTCATAGTGGAACATTTTGTAAAGGAGAGATTCCCTAATGAGGAAAAGTTTAAGGTAGCTCCTGTCATGGATCTGTTTGCTGATGATGTAAGCTCCACATCTTTAGCTGATGACATATCTCTGTTAGAAAAACATGTCCAGTTAGATTTGAATGAGGCAAGTCTTTGGTGCAACCATAATAAGATGTCTCTCAGCTTAAATAAAACTAAAATCATGCTTAATGGTTCTTTTAAAAAACCGACCTCGATTGCAGAAACCACAATAGCATCGACTGTATATGTAGATCACATACCAGTGCAATATTCCACTTCTGAAAAACTTCTTGGTGTACACATTGACCCAACATTGACATGGGCTAACCACATAAATGCAATTATTAAAAAATCTTCTTATCTGTTGTACATTTTTCAACCAAAGAGAAAATACTTTACCAAAAGACCAGATTAATATTCTACAGCTCTTACATATTACCTCACTTAGACTATTGCTCCACAATTTGGGGAACCTGTTCAAAACATTCTATAGAAAAACTTCAAAAAATCCAAAATCAAGCTGCAAGACTTATTACTGAAAAAAGCAAAGAAACGTCCACTGCAGAAATAATCAGCTCTCTCAAATGGCTTAAAACCAAAGAGAGAATTGACTTTAGAACCTGCCAGTTTGTCTACAAAGCCCTCAACTCCATCATATCTAGAAACAATGTTTCAAACAACTTCAGAAATTCACTCCTTAAATCTGAGGTCAACTAAACAGTCATATTTATGAATTAAAACCAAGAACAGAATTTTATCGCCAAAATTTTTCATGCAGGGGAGCTAAACTGTGGAACACACTACCTTCAAAGATAAAATATTCTCAATCCCTCGCCTCATTCAAATCCAGCTATTTTAAGCACTATTCAAATAATAATTAATTTTAAGATAAACCTTTGTTGTTGATTTTGATGTGTTTGTTAAAATAATTATGATGTATTGAGTTATCACTGAGTTCCTTAACAAACTGATTTAAATATTCATATGTGCTATTGTTCCTCATGCTATACATATTACATGTGTGTTGATGTTATTTCTTTGAATGTATGTATGTATAATATCATGTATAGATTAGAGAGGACCTCATGGGAGACCAGTCACCTTGTACTGAATGTGTTTACCCTCTGAAAATAAAGAATTTTATTATTATTATTATTATCATTATACAAATAAATGAGCTTTATAATGAGGTTAAAAACTTAAATGTTAATAAATCATCTGGAGATGACAACATAAGTCCACGAATACTTAAGTTAGGTGCTTTGGCAATTGCTTTTTTGTAAACATTTATTTTTAACAGGATTTAGACCAAAATACTCATGCCACACAGCACTTCTTGATATAGCTGATAAATGGTTACACGAAATGAATGAAGGAAATCTAAATGGAGTCATATTTCTTAATTTCAATAAAGCTTTTGATGTTGTGGACCATTCAATTCTGATTCAAAAGTTAAACATTTATTGCTGCAAAGGGAAGTCTCTTGACTTGTTCCAATCTTATTTAAATAACAGAACATAGCAAGTCACTATAGGAATGACAACATCAAAACCTAAGTCCACTCTTTATGGTGCTCCACAGGGTTCAATACAAGGACCTCTTCTTTTTATACTGTATATAAATGATCTTCCACTATACATTGAACATTTTAACACTTGTAAACTTGTATGTTTTAAAAATGTTTGTTTTGTTTAACGACACCACTAGAGCACATTAATTTATTAATCATCGGCTACTGAATGTCAAACATTTGGTAATTTAGACATATAGTCTTAGAGAGGAAACCCACTTCATTTTTCCATTAGTAGCAAAGGATCGTGTATATCACAGACAGGATAGCACATAGCCTTTGATATACCAGTCGTGGTGCACTGGCTGGAACGAGAAATAGCCCAATGGGCCCCACCAACGGGGATCAATCCTAGACCAATCGCGCATCAAGCGAGTTGTAAGTATGTATGCAGATGATTCAACAATGTTCATGTCAGGGGATATTGTTACTCAAATTCAAGATAAACTACAGCAAGATCTGAATAGTGTAGAAAAATGGTGTTCCTATAATAAAATGTTCATAAACACAAAAAAGACCAAATATATGACTATAGGAACAAGATAAAAAATTAAAATCCAAAATGACATTTCTCTTATAATAAATTCAGAACTTCTGCAACACACTGATTGAAAGAAACTTTTAGGAATCAAAGTTGATAATAATTTAAAATGGACAAATCAGGTTAAACGTGTGTTCCTTGATCGCTAAATGTCTGTATCTTTTATCGAAAAGCATTTTGTATGATGCAAGAAAATTTTCTATAATGGGTATATTTTACCACTCATCGATTAGGCCTACTGCTGTGTAATTTGGGGCAACTGTAATCAGGATGGATTAAAACGTTTACTAAAACTGCAAAAGAGTGCTGCAAGCATATTAGATGTAGATCCTATTACTGAATCTGCCACACTATTTAAATAAAAAGTTAAAATGGATGACAATAAGAAACATGCCTATGTTGTTATTTTGGGGGCCAATTGAAAATCCAATAATTACAAGATGATCCTGTTTTAACCATATTACATTATCATGCGTATACATGTATTAATCTTAATTTTGTTTTAATTATTACTATAAATACTATCTAAATCTGTTACATGTATGTTTCATTTAATAAATCATGTGAGAAGAACTTTATGAATTTAAAAAAAATAACCATGAAAATGATTTGGACTTAGCTTTTTCTACTCAACTTCAACAACACAAACTAAGCTTTTTTTGTGTGTAGAACCATGTGCAAGCTTCTACAAGTGTAAACATGCTTTCACAGTTGAAGATTTGCATGCAGCAAGCTTGCAAAAATTAAAACATGCTTGTGGGAATCATGCATAGTTGAAGATATGCAGGACAGTCAAATTAAGGTGCACCGAGTGTTTTAGCCAAGAATTTTTTTTTATTTTTTTATATATAAACAGTAGATGATTCATTGTTCAGTAACCTTGTTTGCATTGAATTGCGAAGAACATGTTTGCAATAACAACATTTATATCTGTCGTCTAAGTGAACGAAATCCGGATCTTCTTGTCCAAGCTCAGTGAAAGTACTCTTTAATGCCAAATTTGCCATCGAGAGAAACCGTAATCACATTTACTTCAGTAGGACTATTCCTGGAAGAAGAAAAAAAGAGATTTAATAGTCAAATTTGGCTCTGTGGCATTGAATTGAGTTTAGTTTTTAAGATGGGTCTTTGGTATTTAGTTCAACAGTGCTTAAAAGTAACACATATAGTTAAAATGGAAAGAAAGGAATATTGGTTTAATGACACATCATCGCATTTTAAATTGCATTTATTTGTCTAACATATAGTTATTTTAAAACATGTCTAGTATGACCAAGAGAGGAAACCACACAAACAATGATTACTTTATATTGTTTTAGCAAAGCCGTTTACAACTCCTGATGTTGTTGCAAATAGCGAAAAGTACTCTATGGCGTTTGTGTTGACGTCAAACACTTTTACGGGCCCCGGATTTTTAGTAAACGTTGATCTGCAGGTAACCGAATATGGCTCATGTGTCCAGGTAAACTCAGGCCCACATTTCATCATCGGAAAACCATTCATCTGAATCGCTACCATTGTTTTCAACAGACGAAATTTCGTCACTTCGGTTCATGTTTAATTACAGTCAGAATATCAGTATAAACTTGGAAAAACTCATTCAAAATTCGCTAGAACATGGGAGCAGCCATTACAGTGTGTCACATGGCAGCTATGGTCGCGCGAGATTTTGTCTAATTATAATATTGACGCGTCACTCGGCGCCAAATATGAACAGGTGTTACAAGCCGCTAAACCGGCCTGTCGTGCTGAGAGGCACTAGATATCGCTAGCCGGTAAACCGGCCTGTCGTGGTGAAAGAGTTAGAATCTCTCGCATACATGTAGCTGACACCCTCCGACTTGTTTACAGGTTGTCACGTGTGCTGGACCCTAGCTAAATGTTATTTTCAGCCACCCCCACCCATCCCATTTGTGTGGTGAAAAAGGATTATAATTATTATATATTCATATTCTTGAATGAAGGCTAAATTAAAGCTACTAGTGTGTGTGTATTTATATTTATATATTTACAATATTCATGATTACATGTGTATTTAATTTTTTTCTTAAATACAATCATCAACTACAGAACTAAAATTGAAGTGTCTAATTTGTGTTCTCAGTGTGAAGTGGCCCTTAAAATCTCTCGCATACATGTAGCTGACACCCTCCAACTTGTTTACAGTTGTCACGTGTGCTGGCTCCACACGATGATGTCAAACAGAAAACATTTTCAAGCATTTTTAATTGGGATTTTTTTTAAAACGTAACATCAATTAGTAGTGATTATCGTAGTTTTTGGTCAAAAGATGATCGCTGCAGATTCTACCCTATACGGTCCTTTCCTGTGGGCTAAAATTGTCAATTTGTTTTTTCCAAGCTAGCCTCGCGATGTAAACAATGTCCAGTATTTCGTGGATGTTCTATAGTCCGTCCAACAGAAAACACGTACTTTTATGCTATGGAATATGTCAAACAGTATTCACATATCGGTATTACAAAAAATTAAATTGAATGGTTTCGTGCACCGATTTTTCGTATTCTGGTCCCACGTCTCGAAAGCATCTGTATCGTTCTCTTTGATAAATGCGGCTAGACAAACCCTGTTGTGATGTCACACGTTATTACGTAACTCCTCGGTGTGTAGCTTCGAGTGTTCTTAATGCAATCGATTATTACAAATATATAAAAAAAAAACCCAGCTTTTTAGATCTTTTTAAAATTTAGTAGGATGCATATACAGTCAGACCTCGTTACAACGACCATGTTCGTCCCTGGGTCACTTTGTCGTTATATCGAAATTACCGGTGTATCGAATTGTCATGAGTTATCTCCATTGCCAAAATAATGTAACAAAAAATATTAATTAATATTAACTGATGACTCAACAGCATTTAAATAATTAATGTATCGTAATTATTATTAAAAACAACAAATACACATACATACATTAAATATGTTTTTAAAAAACATCATTAAATAACTATATTAAAAACAAAGCGCATTCGCCGTCAGTCTAATCAAGACATCTACAATGGGTACCTGTTTCGTTTACAAAAGATCATGAAAATAGCTTTTATTGTTCAAAGTTAATCCTTTAATTGGTTAACTAAAGGCCTATTTGCAAAAGCAATACAGGTCTACAGATTTCACAGACATCGGTAGCTCGGACAGCATGTGACACAGTCGGCTCATTACGAAATCAAGGATTCTAAGTGTGTACTGTCAACGTGCTACGGTATCTATGATTAAGTAATGTCGTTGCAAAGAGGTGTTTTCAGAGGTCGGATGCACGTTTGTTCCTAATTTGCTCTGTCGGTGTCGGAACGGGGGACCAGACAACTCGACCCGGGGGACAACTCGGCCCCGTGTCCGAGACAACTCGGCCCCGTGTGATAGTATGATAGTTGGCCATGTCGTAGTATTGTACTATAGTAATAATAATGCATTATACTGATAGATACCGCTAACTATATGGTCACCATTAAGAATGACAATTGTGCATGTCGTACGCACATATTGTAGTGTCGGATGGGTTTCTAGAAGTATTGTACTATAGAAATAACGCAAAAAACATCATTTGCCAAATTCTCACATTTATTACATTAAACACACATATATACGTAAAAAACCAACAGAACACATATACATAAATAGTTATAATAATGAAATAAAACACCAATCACCAAAAGAACATAGAAAGGCCTTCCTCTGTCGCCGTCGCATCTTCCTCTCCGAGACAAACCGGCATAACAAATATAAACATAAGTTTAAAGATCCACATATTCGCATAGTCACGTGTCTCAAAGTCTGCTACAAATTCAAGAAATGTATTTTAAATGTTTAATCCCCTAATATATAAATACCTGTCTCAAAATCGTTTTGGGATGTTTAGGTTAAGGTGGGACTAATTCAATACTAACAAAAACACATTCTTTTATTTCAGTAAGAATACTTTAATTTAAAAAACAACACTTGTCCAACAAGTTGTCTCTGGACTCCGGGCCGAGTTGTCTCGCGGTGGGCCGGGTTGTCTCAGAACTCTGGGCCGAGTTGTCTCGACGTGGGCCGAGTTGTCTGGGCCGAGTTGTCCTCCGGGCCGAGTTGTCTGGCATTCGTCGGAACGTGTGAATTCAGCTGTAGTGAACAGAATAACACTGATGTACATTTGTTCCCGACAATTTGTGATCGTATAGTGTAAATGTCGTCATAGTAACTAGGTCTGACTGTACATTGTAAACACGATATATAGGTAACAAAAGATAGCAAAATGCTTGTTTCATTCCAGAGGCACTTTAAGATGATGTAGGAAAGTTGTTTGTTTTGTTTAATCTTCTGAGTACTGGGGCGGATCCAGCTTTTCTGATGGGGGGGGGGGGTTTCCAAGACAAAAAGACAAGACTATAACATTATTTAAAGGCACTATTGGAAAATTACACGGTTCACATGGACCATAATATAATAGTGCTACAACAGGGACGTTGGTAGACGTATTCTACAGTGTTCTATACATTGACAGAATAAATAAATTTGTAAAAAACCTAAATAAAAGGGGCACATCTCAAATTTGAGGGGGGGGGGGGGGGGGGTCCGGACACCTTGGATCCCCCAGATCCGCCCCAGGAGTACTGCAGGCGAGATATCTCGCCCGACGTCACGTCAGTCGACATACTGTATACAGTGCATTCCCCAATTCATATTTTCCGCCGTTTTGCACACGACACTCACCGGAAACGGAAATATAATAAAAGAAAAAAAAAACATTTTCAAAATGGTGGCTTTTGTTTTAATTTTTTCAATTGAAAATACCTTGAAATTTTGAGTTCAAAAAGCGGTTTTCGGATAGATAACAATGGCGGCACGTCGCGGTCATTTTTAGGGATTGATAGCTGATCGTGACAGCTAATTTGATAATAAATTTGATCGTTTTACCGGAGTCCGGCGATTTCGCCACCGGGTGATCTCCACGGGCGAGATCGCCGTAAATTCCATATAGAGGGTTACGCGTCATTCTAGATTACCCACGATCCATAGCGGTCGGCCATGTTGGAAGGCATCGACATCTAATAATAGCTAAGGTCTCACTACACAGATGTCATCGGCCATTGAAACCCATGTTAAACTGCCCAACTTCAAGCGAAGATTGCCCATAGAACGGGTTCTCGTTGGCACAAACAACATACACCATTGCGAACATACATTATATAAGCATTTATTTTCACTCCAAAATTGAGAACATTTCTGTCTCAGTTTTTTGCTATATGACTGCATCTGGCTGTAGTACCGGTCTGAACAGGTGGTTCATTAACCGATTCACTCCGGCTGTCACTCGCGCTATATACCCATGTCCCAAAAGGTCGATGCACAATATTACAAAATAACATGGGCAAAATACAGCCAGAAGGCTTACCATTAAACATACATATTGTTTTAATTCTTCACCATTCCCTAGAAGTGAATATGTGAACCATAACATGTGTCACAATTAGGAACTATAGTGGACCATGATGAATGAACTCTCACCCAGACGTGATCTGTGTAGTGAGACCTTAAAGTCTAGTGACCGATTTTGTCAAACTTGGTTTGAAGTCAATTTGATAATTTGGGTCATTTACACCATGAAAAGCTATACTAGAGCCGTGTAACTTATGAACTCTAACCAATACACCAAAAGATAGATGCACCATACCATCCAATAAAACTTCATATCACATTGTTACTCCTTGGTCATCCACACAATAGATGGCCATCAAACAAGCAGCCACTATATGGTTATATATGACCTTGTTGGTAGTTCTTATATGGGGAACATACAAAGAAGCTAATTATCTAGTTAGTTCATTAAAAATATTAGTTTCCATCAATTGTTGCTATGGGCAACAATTGTTTCATAATGAAGTGTTGAAATCCTGTTTTTTTCTGTATATTTCAGCATGAAGATCCACATATTATATGGCAGATACAAATTCTACTTTGATAGTAGAATACTATGTTATATATTCACAATACCATCAAAACTGTTTGTCACTATGACTGTACATTCGAAAAAATTCATTATGCACAAAATCACAGAAATTAGGGTGAATTTAGATATTGACCTTGTGACCTTGAATTTTGATCTTTTACAATGAGAAACTCAGTGTTAGACACTCAGATAAATTTATTTATTACATGTAAGAACACTAGAATATACATATTGACACACACACCCCTAAAAAATATAAAGAAAATAAAAATAAAAATGATAAAAATAAATAAAATTGACATGTTTGCAATATGTACCCAAATAGGGCCCCCATACGCTTGGCTCAAATCCACATCGATGTAATTACCTTTTATAAGGATGCTACATTAGTACATTTTCATTTTGGCTTGCTAAACTTATATTTTTTGGGATAAACAGTAATTTCAAGTTTTACATTATGGTCTCACTACACAGATGTCATCTGCCATTGAAACCCATGTTAAACTGCCCAACTTCAAGCGAAGATTGCCCATAGAACGGGTTCTCGTTGGCACAAACAACATACACCATTGCGAACATACATTATATAAGCATTTATTTTCACTCCAAAATTGAGAACATTTCCGTCTCAGTTTTTTGCTATATGACTGCATCTGGCTGTAGTACCGGTCTGAACAGGTGGTTCATTAACCGATTCACTCCGGCTGTCACTCGCGCTATATACCCATGTCCCAAAAGGTCGATGCACAATATTACAAAATAACATGGGCAAAATACAGCCAGAAGGCTTACCATTAAACATACATATTGTTTTAATTCTTCACCATTTCCTAGAAGTGAATATGTGAACCATAACATGCATCTTCATTTCGAACAATCAAAACCAATGTCCATCTACTTGAATAAAACAAACCAGTTATTTGGACAGGTGACAATATTGGTGGACAAGTATATTTCTAGATGTAATTGTCCTGTGGACTAGTAAAACATTGTGCTTATTTCTATCACTGGCAAGGAATATTTTATATGCACCATCCCAGAGACAGGGTAGCACATACCACATCCTTTGATATACCAGCCGTGGTGCACTGGTTGGAACACGGAATAGCCCAATGTGCCCACAGACAGGGATCGATCCCACACCAGACAAGCAGTTTACCACTGGACTGCGTCCCAGACCCTATGTAACAAAGTAATGACACCTATATAGGTGCTGACAAAATAACTAATCACTAAAAAAGTGTTGTTAAATTATAATCATCATAACTGAATTTAACTTGCAATATTGAGGCCTGTAATTTTGTCCCCCATTTTTTGACACTGTACACGTTTCGCCCTCCCAGGGCTCATCAGTGCAGCTTGGGTTTCATATCAATTAGTATTGATAAGAAAACTGCAGACGTGTTTTTTGGTGAGTTCTTTGGTGAGTTTGTCATAGTTCACATAGTTTTATAATTAAATTCAATGTTCATAAATCCATCACCAGTGATACTAAATACCTGTAAATGTGTACAGTAGTTTGTATTTGAAAAGTTATTTTCTTTTAGTTTTATTAAAACATTTCACTTTCTTCACTGCCACTCCCTTCCTATAGCCAATACAATACCACTTTCCAGTGGGTGCTTTCTTTAATTTCATACAAGATAAATGAAACCATTCAAATGGCTTGTGGGGACAGTCTCCTGAATCGCATGCGATCATTGAATCATCACAAATACAATATAGTGCTGGATCTTCATCTGATTTGTCAAGTGTAGCACCAGAATTGATGGATCAGTCGGCAGTTCTGGTACACAGTCTTTGAGCAAAGTACTGACTGTACTCTGAGGATTTTTCATTTTCCACATTAAAACGTGTGTCAAGTGAATGGACAGCAGTTGATACTTTTTTCTTGCTCACCAGCTGGGTTTTTTTTTACATGGGCTATTCTTTCTGATTAGCAGCAAGGGATCTTTTATTTGCGCTTCCCACAGGCAGGATAGCACAAACCATGGCCTTTGTTGAACCAGTTATGGATCACTGGTCGGTGCAAGTGGTTTACACCTACCCATTGAGCCTTGCGGTGCACTCACTCAGGGTTTGGAGTCGGTATCTGGATTAAAAATCCTATGCCTCGACTGAGATCCGAACCCAGTACCTACCAGCCTGTAGACCGATGACCTACCACGACGCCACCGAGGCCGGTCCTGTTCATAGAGTAACATGTGTCTGCGTGGCAAGATATAATTTTATGTTTCTTTGTTCATCTAGTTTCCAAAAGTTAACAATAAAAATGTATATCTTTTAATTGTTTTATCTTGAATTTGTATTTAGAGAAGTGACGCTTTCTGTAGAATATTATGTAGAACATAAAATATTATAAGAGGTTAAGTAATATTAATATTATTCCAATGGAAATAGTTCGGCCCGTATCCCTCTATATCAAAGGCTCTAAAGAGCACTGGAGCACATCAATTAATTAATCATCGGCTGTTGGATGTTAAAAAGGGTACAGGTCGAACTCTTTCCGCCATTTTGTTGCTGTGGCTATATATATGGTCGCCTTGACCAAACTTTGAACCTTGCTTACAATAGTCATTGGTCATGACTGGTTATGCAAAACCAGATGGTTTACTTGAATTTGTTTTTGCGTACACAGTAACCCATAAATAGCTTATTATTAATTTAGTTTTCTATATATAAAGAAAAAAGAAATTGTGACACTTTTTGTATAATGACCCATTCCTACCCCTCCCCAACGTAGCTACCCAGTTTTCAATGTCCCTTGTGTCCCCACACCTCATACATGGATAGCATATCACAGATACACACACACACACCCATCGTTCCTACGGACCTGGGGCCTAATTCACTAAAGTCTCGCAATTTTGTGATCTCGCAGTGCAATGCTAAAAGACTTGCAAAGAGGATGCTTTGTTGTCTAGCAGGGCTTAAGAGACCTTTGTGAATAAGGCCCCTGTTTCATAAACCAAAATCTCAAAATCGTCTTATGCACGTGTCAACCTCAGACAATGTCAGACATGCCGGTTCAAGCATGAAGTAGCTATACATATGACGGCCATGTATATAATCATGGCTAATGAAGTTTGACTATAAACACGGCATAATAATAATAATAATCATCATCATCTTCATAATCCTAATGCAAAGGTGGCACAGATGGTACGGTACGGCCCAGCGGTACGGCCATGTCTGTACCAATTTTCAAATAGGTACGGCATGTGACCGTACCACTTTTTTGTTCATATTTTTTGTATTTGTAAAAATGTCCTTTACAGGTGAATTTGAAAGGAGTCTGGCAACCTCGAGCCGTACCACTATTTTTTATACAGCGCCACTCCTGTAATGAAAATGAATAATTATTCTGCACGATTACACTACATTTGGCAAAATTACATAACAAAAAAATAATATATATATTATAGATATTAAAATAAAAATAGGAATTAAATGAGAGTGCTCTTCCTTGCATGGGTACTCGAGTACTTGGATTATTATAAAACACGCCATGTCGAATCTTGTCAGTGGATCCATAAGTAAGACAGCACGGGGTGGAATTCAAATATAATAGAATTATGAGCCAAATAGAGGTTGAGATAACTGTATCGATACATACACTTCTTGAAGGTCAGACAAATTTCAATAATGGCTGCCGATTCGCATAGCAAACTCATAGCCGATAGCAAACTCAACCGATCAAGTTTTCGCCGTAATTTATTTAGAAATATCGTTGTTTAATTAAAAAGCCGACAAGAGGAGACATTCAAGTGTTTCACTACAGGGTACATTTACGATTACAAAGTGATTTAAATCGACACATTTTTTTTTACTTCAGAGGAGCATAAAACAAGTCTTACCCATGAATGTCCAAATTTACTTTTGTTCTTTTGGTGTAAGTCTTCCTTGCAAATGTTAACAGAATAAGTGTGGGACTCGTGGTAACAATATACTGAAATGAAAAAACAAGAAAAAACAGGGTAAAATATTTTACGAGAACCATTGTTCTATTCGAGTGTCGGTTACCCAAACTTTAAAATCACGAGAACGGCCAATTGGTTATGTAGTGAACAATTACATTCTAAAATTAAAAGTACCATACTCAATAATTAAAGTGAAAATCAGTTTATGTTTCTGAACCATCCATGTAGCACAGAACCATAGTTCAAGTGAAATTATGTTTGAAGGAGGGGGACTAGTGGATGCAAAACCAGCATAATTAAAGTTTGCTTTGTTTAAAGACACCACTAGAGCACATTGATTTATTAATCATCAGCTGTTGGATGTCAAATTTTTTGTACTTTTGACATGTATAGTCTAGAGTGCAAACCTGCTATATTTTCCCATTACCGGGTAGTAGCAAGGTATCTTTTATATACACCACCCAACAGACAAGATAGCACATACCACAGCCTTTGGTATACTAGTCGTGATGCACTGGCTTAAATCAAATCAAACCGAGAAACCGTAACTGGCAGAGGTGTTCCAATTGCAAAAAATCACAAATCTTTTTATTTATTTTTTCCTTTAAAAAATTTCAGGGTTATTACATAAAATTTGGGCAGGTCAGGAAACCGGAAACACACACACACACACATATATTAGGCCTAATTTATAAAATTCCAGACAGTACTTCCTTATCCACCTAAACCTCACAACCATATACAGGTATATAGGCTACTCCCTCACCCCAACATACACACACTCCTACACATTCACCAAATATTTTTTTTTTATAATAATAACATACTTGTCAACTGACACATTTGGCGTGAGTCTCACACTTTTTTGTAAGAAAGATCACGCTCTCACGCAAGGCTACTACAATCTCACGCTTTTTAAAATAAACTATTTTATAATAGTGATTTGTATTTTGGAGCCGAATGGAATTACGTGCAGGGTCTCTGTATTAGTTACGGGCCATTCCATATTTGGTCCATGGGTGTGGAAATTTCAAAATGATCTGATAAACTAAGTTTTTATTTTAACTTAAAATTAACATCCTTAAAGCCGCACACCCTAGTTCCATCCAGCGAAAATAAATTATAATTTGGTTAATCTACAAACCTGTAACACACTTAGATCACGTTTTTATCAAATGGAGTGAAAAAGCAGGTTTTATTATCGATAAATACCATGGGAATCCCCATGTCCCAATTGCTTGAAATAATTTTGAAAGTTAGTATTCTGATGTTACCGGTAGATGTCGCTTGAAGCACAACAATGCCTACGTCACAACAAATTTCACAGACTTGGGGTGCGTTTCTTTCACCTCTCCTGGACATGTTCCAACTGTTCTGTCCTGGTTGTATCCCTTCTCCAGATATCGTAAGACTTAGCAAAATTATTGGTTTTAAGGGTTTGTAACGTTTTGTATTGAGACACTTACTTGTCTGAACTTTATTGTTACTGAAAATGTTCACGAACTGTGAAGAAAAATCTCACAAATGAACAACAAATCGGATGTTGATTGCGCGAACCGTGCACGAGAAAACAAACCGAACCAAAATGATAACGGTCACGTGATATACCAACGTCTGTGACATTGAAATGGAAATATCCCCTATAAAAATAGATTAGAACTTGTCTGCTCAACGGTTTTTTCTCAGACGTGTGTGCGATTTATGAAATACGAAAAATGCATTTTGTGGTATTACAAAAACCAGGATTACCAAAAAAACACTTCAGGTGAATGGAAATGTATATTCTAAATAATAAACGGTAAGTAAAGTGCAATTTTATTTGTGAAAAAATGGGTTTAATAGCGAAAAACAACGCCGTAATGGTTAACAACTAGCCGTAACTAGGGTGTGTCCCTTTAAGCATATACAAATATATATTTATTGCCAACTTACTTATGTTTTATGGGTTTTAATGACAGTTTTATTTGAAAAATTAATTTTTGTAAGCCAGGACATGACATTTGTTTTTTGGTAGTGTTTCATTACTGTTATGCCAAATTAAAAAATTAGGTATATCAGGACATCATACCTAAAATATACTGCATATGAAAAGACTACTTTGCCTTTTTTCATATCATAATTAGTATATTAAATTATTTTTCAAAATGTATAATGTCATGTCCTGGCTGATTTGACATATAAAAGTTAGTTTTATTTTAAAGCTATTTTTCAGAAGAAAAAAATCCTTTTTAATTCTCCTCCTTCTCAATGTTCCAAATATAAATAGAAGGTATAATGATGACTGGTTGTATTAAATGATTAAAATAACCACCTCAAAGTTTGAGCCAGGATGTAACATTGAGCCATTATGTGACATTCAAGATGGTGGGTTACAACTGAGTAAAGATTAAAAATGTATTAAATCTCTCTATATAGAGAAATGGGCAAAACTGACTAGATAATGCACGAGTACCTATAAAAAATTACTTTTATTTTCAATATTTCTGCCCTCACCAACAAGAATCAGAAACAGAGAAACTGGTTGGTCGGGGGAGGGGGAGCATGTCTGAATATTTAATATGGATTTGTATAGATACAAAAATATATATACTATTATCACTTAATTCTATGCTTCTATGTTTTGACTAAACTGAATTATTGATAATCCACCAAATTAAAGAATATTGTATAACCAAATGTTCCATATTTTAAATCCAAACTGGTGTACACATGCAATACATATTGTGTCAAAGAATTGTTCAAATACAATGTGCTGCTAAAATCTTAAAGGGACATTCCTAAGTTTGCAGCAAAGTTTAATATGTTATTGACTAACAGAAACTTTTTAACGATTGTAATTACATACCAAATATATATGTCTGCATAAAATATTCGTGACTGTATATTAAACGTGTTTCTGATCGTTCTAATATTTGTGCTAGGTCAAATTTCATTTTATTTCTTAATTATTATTTTTTTCGTACATACAAAATTATTTGAATACAAAATCCAGTTTGGGATTCTTACAAATATTAAGATGACCAGAAACACATTGAATGTACAGACACTGACATTCTAAACAAGAAAATGTATTTAATATATAAGTTTAATCGTAGAACTATTTTATTAGTCAGAAACATTTTACAATGCAGCAAACTCAGGAACGTCCCTTTAAGTTTATTCCTTGGCAGATACAGGTATCCAAACATGAATTAGAATAACCAACATTCCTCCAGTGAAGGATGTAATTGGTAAATATAAAACTTGGGTTGGAAGAATTCAAATCATTTGTATTGTTGAGATTCTTGCTATTGTCATCCATCAACAATTTATATACATTGTTGACAGTTTGGCCAATCAGTTACTAGTAATGATGAACAGAAAGAGGAAACTGTCCAAAACCTATAACATCTTTACTGACTGGGGTTCATATTTTGAATTCCAGTTTGAAGCAGATGATCATAACATTACCAATACAAGGAAAAATATGATACAGTGAAACCCCTCAACACCGGACCCCCTCTAAAACCGGACGTTTTCCGCGGTCCCGTGATTTACACATCTATTAACACTATATTTTACCCCTCTAAAGTGAACACCGGTCAAACAATTCAGTCCCAATGTGTCAACTTAGTGTAAATCCTACCCCTGAAAACCGACCGATCAAACCGATACCAATCAATATGGCGCCCACCTGTCTGTGAACACCGATGGCTAGTGCAATATGCGCATGCTCGAGATCGCTGTTATCAGTGTAATCACCGCTGCATACAGTACAGGTACCGCTCAGCAGGCAAGATTAGCAACTTGACAATAAACAATTAAAAGGACTGATCGCAAGCTTTGGTATGGAGTTAACTACTGTAAACACATTGATTGTGTTGAAATTATGGTTAACATTATTGGGTTAGATGTCTTTATTAAGTTACGAGTGTGTTTTAAGGTCTTAAATGTGATCCTTCACAAACATGTCTCATGATTTGCTTCAAAGATTGACACAAATAACAGGGAATTTAATTTGCTGCCTTCCTATTGTGTGAATGTGTTGGGTTGTTTTTTGTTTTTTTAAACGTTTGTTTAGCGAAATAAAGAGTAAGCAAAAGTATATGTTGGCTTTGCGTAGTCGAATAGATGTTAGTAGTGTTTCATTTTCAAATGTTACTTTGAAATATCTACCCGCGAACACAACTTCACACCTTCAGCCTCTTGACCAGGGGATTATTCGCGCCTTTAAAGCCAGGTACCGCCGACACATGCTCCGTTATCTTGTTAGACTTTAAATGTTTCGGAAGCAGTTCAAAATTCTTATGTTTATTTTTTTATAAATAGTCTAACGCATTTTACTTTGGCGCCCGTTCAATTGCTCAAAATCACCTTAAAACTTTTCGGCCGAGCAGTCTTAACCATT
Source organism: Gigantopelta aegis (assembly GCF_016097555.1). NCBI lineage: Eukaryota > Metazoa > Mollusca > Gastropoda > Neomphalida > Peltospiridae > Gigantopelta > Gigantopelta aegis. The sequence continues at coordinate 19,652,817 of NC_054699.1, read as the reverse complement.
TTTGGCTAAAATTTCAGAGTCCAGACATGTATCGGTATGCAGTACTCTTTGTAGACTTAGGTAAAAAACAGGCTTCACCGAGGAATCGAAATTCAGCCAATCAGAACACGGCTCCCACTCGGTGTTACTTCTTGTTTATGATGTGTCTGCTATTCGGTCCGCGCTTACTAAATGGCTTTTTTCCAAATTCCGCCCACCTCAAACTTACCCCCCCCCCCCCCCCCCCCCCCTGCTCCGGAGTCAGTCACTGGCGAAGTCAGAGGCTAATTCCGTAGTGGGCGTGCCTGAACCCTCGTGGATAGGGGCACGTAAATATAGTTGCCCGTTGCCCGTTATCTTGTGCATTCCGATTTGAGCTAAGATGAAGCAGGACGTGTGCGCCTGCTCTCTCGAGCTACCCCCCCCCCCCCCCCCCCACCTGGGGGGACTCATCGCTTCTTACGGAGTGTTATTGGAGTACCGCGTCACGTACACCGGGCCACGGGCAACCGTGACCTTGGTGTACGGTCAACCAGCGAGGAAGCTACCTAGGAGGAGGAGGAGGAGGAAGACGGACGCGCCAGGGGCGGACCGGGGGAGGTCAAAACCGGTAGCTCAACTACCGGCGGCGACTTCTTCCGTTGTACGCCCCAAGCCCCAGTCTACACCAGCGAGACCAGCTGTTACAGCCCTGCAGGATCCAGATGTTGACTTGCCAGTGGCGAAGCCGGACACGGACCTTAACCGGGCCCTGATGGAATCGCCCCCCACATCTCCGAAGCCTTCAGCCTCCGGGTTTCCAGCGATGCCACCCCCACCCAGGAAGAGTGGCGCTGTAGAAACCCAGGCCCGTCTTGTGGCCGTTGGAAAACGAAAGGCGGTTGTGTCCCCAGGCGATCAACCAGACAAGCCAAGTCCGCCGACCCAACCGCCTACACCAACCTCACCGCCGATAGATGATCCGACCATCGGCCAGCCTTGGACACTACAGTCTGGCAAGCTACCATCGCGCTACTCAAGGCTGGTCAAGATCAACATCGGGGATGTCCGTCGGCTCCTTTGTGAACCTGGTCCGAATACCTACGAACCTCTGCCGCTAACGGAAGGAGAGTTTTCGGTGCGGAGGATTACTATGAAAGATGGGGGAGGGATCTGCCTTACTGTCCGCCGGAGGGGACTTTTCCACCAAGGGATTCTTCTCGATGAAATGGACAACCCGACCATCCACCGTGTCATCAAGACCGTTGCCGGGGAAGATTACCGTCCAATCATCGAGAACATCGCCAAGTCCACATACCGGCAAGCCCTCCACCATCTGGATTCGTCCCTCTTCATCAGCTCTCCTTGTCGACATCCCCTCTACCAACCTCCTTTGCCTCCGTGAGTAACCTCTTTTATTGGGCTAGTTAGACTTTAAATGTTTTGTAAGCAGTTCTAAATTCTTATGTTTATTTTTTTATAAGTAGTCTAACGCATTTTATTTTGGCGCCCGTTCAATTGCTCAAAATCACCTTAAAAACTTTTCGGCCGAGCAGTCTTAACTATTTTTGGCTAAAAAATTAGTCCAGACATGTTTTGGTATGCAGTACTCTTTGTAGACTTAGGTAAAAAACAGGCTTCACCGAGGAATCGAAATTCAGCCAATCAGAACACGGCTCCCACTCGGTGTTACTTCAAGTTTATGAAGTGTCTGCTATTTGGTCCGCGCTTACTAAATGGCTTTTTTCCAAATTCCGCCCACCTCAAACTTACCCCCCCCCCCCCCCCCTGCTCCGGAGTTAGTCACTGGCGAAGTCAGAGGCTAAATCCGTAGTGGGCGTGCCTGAACCTCTGTGGATAGGGGCACGTAAATACAGTTGCCCGTTGCCCGTTATCTTGTGCAGTCGATTCTTGCACTCGTAATTTTTGCAAAGATGAAGCAGGACGTATGCGCCTGCTCTCTCGAGCTACCCCCCCCCCCCCACCTGGGGGGGGGGCTCATTGCTTCCTACGGAGTGCTTATGGAATAACGCATCACGTACACCGGGCCACGGGCAACCGTGACCTTGGTGTACGGTGACCCAGCGAAGAAACCACCCAGGAGGAGGAGGAGGAAGACGGACGCGCCAGGGGCGGACCGGGGGAGGTCAAAACCGGTAGCTCAACTACCGGCGGCGACTTTTCCCGTAGTTCACCCCATGCACCGGTCAACACCAGCGAGGCCAGATATTCCAGCTCTGCCGGATCCAGCTGTCGACTCGCCAGTGGCGGTCTCGGACCTGAACCAGGCCCTGATGGAATCGCCCCCCACAACTCCGATGACTTCAACCCCCGGGATTCCAGCGATGCCACCCCCACCCAGGAAGAGTGCCGCTGTAGAGTCCCAGGCCCGTCTTGTGGCCGTTGGAAAACGGAAGGCGATTGTGTCTCCAGGCGACCAACCAGCCAAGCCAAGTCCGCCGACACAACCGCCGACACCTACTTCACCTCCCAACAGAAGATCCGCTCCCTGGACAGCCTTGGTCACTGCAGGCAGGCAAACTACCAACTCGCTACTCGAGGCTGGTCAAGATCAACATTGGGGATGTTCGCCAGCTACTTTGTGAGCCACACCAGGACACATACGAACCTCTGCCACAAACGAAAGGAGAGTTCTCGTTGTCGGGAATGCATCTGACCTGTGTAAACAGCTGACACTGCTGGACGCTATTCACTGGATTTCACGGGCTTGGAACGAAACGAAGCCGAGTACGATCAGCAAGTGTTTCGCCGTCGCTGGTTTCTCGCCGACCGACGAATCGGTGCTTGAAGACGATGACGACGACATTCCGTTATCACGACTAGCACGCGAACTCGTCACTGCCGACGTGGACACTGACATCTTGACCAGCTTCGACGATGACGTGCCGATTGAAGACTGCACAAACGAGTGGGAGAGAGAACTAGTGGCCAACTTCCGTGGGGACGAAATACCCAATGACGGAAGCGACAACGAATCCGAACAAGATGTATCTGTTCCGGGAAACGATCTCAGCTATCCTGACGTGTTGAACATGCTTCAGATTTTAAAGGACTTTGCAATACAGAAAGATGAACGTTTCCAATTGCATGTACAGGAATTATAAAGTTTAACGCAGGCAACCATTGTTAAACACAGATGTGAAAGACAACAGACATCGATGGATACGTTTCTCAACGTAGGCTGATTTATCGATTGATTGACAATTTGTGGACTTTTTTTAATGTATTTTTTATTCAATATTACTCCCATGGATGTTTTTATTTTTCTAAATGCACCATTTTCCAACATATTCTTGTTCTTGTTTTAAAACACTTTAACACTTTCCCTATTTTATGAAGAACGGAAGGTATTTCCGTCCAGGCAGACCCCTGAAAACCGGACAATTTACTTGGTCCCATGGATGTCCGGTATTGAGGAGTTTCACTGTATATTAATTGAAAAATATATGCTACATTGTAAATTGCAAACAAGAATTCTATAGAATTAAATGTCTTGCTCACCATAAATGTATTCAGTGTTATTGATACATGTAGTTGTATCTGTAAACATTCATCTCAATGCATGTTAACAAAAAAATTGAACTTGAAAAAATTAAACTTTTAAATTAATAAAGTTGAAAAACAAGCTTTGAGGTGAACATTCATATATATTTAACCATGGGCGGATCCAAGGGGGGGGGGGACCAGGGGGACGCGTCCCCCCCCCCAAATTGTTCAAGTGCCCTCAAAATGTCCAAGTGCCCTTTTTGTTTGTAGAATTATTATTTTTTTAAGTAAACAATAATTATATTGTAGATAAATGAAATCAAGATTTTTGTGTACATGCGCAAGCTTGCAGATATGTGTCTGTGTTATTGAGTCTCAATGGGGCCCCATTGAGGTTCTAACGCGAGTGACGCCAATTTACTTCATTATTGCTAGTATATTATGACGTAGAACTGTAGGAATTCATATTAATTGTAAATATCAAAACTTGTAGTAAGGTGCCCTTTTGACGAGTCAATGTGCCCTTCTTTTTTGGTACCCCCCTAAAAATATTTCCTGGATCCGCCCATGATATGTACAATGTACATGTAAATATGAAATTCAATGTTGAACTAAATGCAAATGTTGAAGCCGCAGCCAATGAAAAAGGTAATACGTCTACATGTACCTATATTTTACTTTGTACGTAAAGGTAAGACAAAAATTACCAGACTTAGCAACATCAGGATAAACAATCTTGTTGACAGTATGTCATTGGTTATAAAAGTATATTAATTTTTATGAATATTGTATGACAACAATGTTTAGTTTTTTCACAATTAAATTTTTATGCACTTATTTTGATGATAAAAACACTTAAAACAAGTAAATATTATTGTTTTCATAAAACTGGCAGTGTTTCATTAGTAGTATTTGATATACATATCATTTATTAGTAGTTTAAGTGAACTGGACAAAAAGTCATGTTCTAGCTTGTCACATCTTGGCTCGTACTGAAATTTTAAAAAGTAAATATTACATCATAAAGAATAACTTTTTAGTAAATTGCTATATGGATTTCAGAAATAGACTGGATATTGTGTTAAACAGTGTATTTCAATAAGCAAACATTCTACCAGGAGAGCAGAGTTTTGGAATTGACTGCAGTGTTAAAAACATGATATCCATTTCCATCATGTCCTGGCTAATTTTAATTCTCACTTTTTACGTCATTTTTTTTCTACAAAAAACTAAATTTGGCCAGGCATAGTTATACTACTATATGTATTGAGTCTATAAATGACAAAACTGCATCTCCATTTAAAAAGGACTTTTAGTGAAGGAGATCATAAGAGTCAGAATGTCATGTCCTGGCTTAAATCATTGACATGGATTGGCCCTTACCTAAGTAGTAATACAGCATATGAAGCCTGCCCTCTGTGCTGTACCAACAATCACTACTGATGACCGACTTATATGGTTTAACATTAAGCGTAATAATTACTAAATAATTACTAAAACCTGCACTCTCTCGATTTTTAGATATCTCCATTTTGGGCTTCAATAAACAAACAAAAACCTTGTTTTACCCGGGGTGATTAGCCCTATGGATCCCTTGATCAGGGCTTGGGACCTGGATCTGACCAAGAGCCTGCAGTCCTTGCCCCCCCCCCCCCCCCCCACCGACTTCTAATTTTCTCACGCCTAAGAATTGTCACAGGTTGACAGCTCAGTGTTTAAATAAATCGAAATATACAATACGTATTGTGCTCAACAAAAATACTTACGGACACGTAACATGATGATTAACTCATTAAAACGGCACCTTAATAAAGTTTTGATAGTTGCAAGTAATATGCATGTGTTTGTGTATATATCACTGTGTACAAATGGAAGTGTACATTAACTTGACTAAATGACTAGCTGCGATTTTCTGTACCGCTAGCTGCATTATTAACTACGACCTTTGCAGTAGTTAATAATGAAACGAACGATACAGAAATTCACTTCCTCGCCTAACGATAAGGTTTCTTCTGTCGGACTCGCAAACAAATTGGAACAGCAAGTCCAATGTCATTGTTAGACGGACATAGTGTAACGGACACAATTTCATGTGTAGCTATCTAACTGCAGTTATTAATATTATATAAATAAATATATATATATATATAAGTGCCCCCCCCCCCCCCACACACACACACACTTTTCAGATATTTTGCTTTATAATAGTGAGTGTAAAAGTGTGTAAATATAAAAGTGTGGCCCCCTCCCCACACTTTTTAGCACGTTCCTGCGCCACCTCTCTCTCTGTGTGTGTGTGTGTGTGTGTGTGTACATCTCTTTCCCGCCCCCCCCCCCCCCCCCCCCCCCCCATTGCCACCTTCATACGCCACTGGTATATGTACATAAATAAAACGTTTTTTTCTTCAAATGTGCGTGTTAGTCTGGGTTATGTTTTTGGTTGTGCGTGTGTATTGGTGTGTGGACTTGTTTTGTAGGCTATTGTTTATTTGGGGGCAGATTTGTTGTTGTTACTGGGGGGGGGGGTTTGGGGGGAGGTCACTGCAACATGATTTTACCAAAATTATAATACATGTAATAATAATAATAATAATAATACACAATTATTATTACTACTACTATTATTACTTCTACTGCTACTACTACTATTATTATTATTATTATTAGCCTACTACTACCTTTTTGGGGTGGAGGGGCAGTGTTATCTGGAGGAGTTTTGGCTATAAAAATGCAAGATTAACGTGCGTGCACACACGCACAAACGGCAGGCTTAACTTGTCCCTGCACGTAGAACTGGATTCAACTGGGTTAAGTAATAATTAGCCAACCTTTGGACGACAAAACATGCAACAATACTCTGGGTTTTTTACGCTATACAATAAAACCGAAATACCACTTTGCAAACCAGTCAAAATAATTTGCACATGCGCCTAATAACAATAATAATAATAATAATAAATGGTGAGTTCATGTTCTGAGTTCTGACTGTTTATTATTTTATTTCAGCGTATTCGCAGTTATTTTCGTCATGAAATAATATGTTTTATTATTTGTCATGTATATAGCTGGCCCTCATTTGCCAAGTTTCTATACATGGCGATCGTTTATATAAAATCTAAAAATACATTATACAGTTGTTGTATATATATAGCCTCATCACTACGAGTCTGTTTTTCCGTATTTTTCATGTCTCATCACAAGAAGAGTTCCAAATTTAAAAAAATAAGCGTATCATGGAATTCCCTCGATCGTAGTTCAATTAAAATATTTTGGATCATACAATAACTAGGTTTGGTATTCCAAATGAATGTAAGTTTCATTTATAATGCACATTTAGAGAAACAAGGCCCACTAAATCCATGATGAGCTCCTTTAAAGAGAACCTATTTCAGAACAATTTCCTCAGCAATTTTTTACTGTATTAACTATCATCCTGTCTTTTGATAACATGTATAGTCCAGTCAATTTACTGAACAAATAGCCAAACTTGAAAATAATTGCAAAAGAAATTATTTTGATTGTAATGATTACAGGAGATTTCAGAATAACATAAAAAATGTAGATAGATCGAAGGAGAGGAACATTCTTAAAATTGGCTTTGAATAGGGGCTATATCGGACTTTCAATATGAAAAGAAAGAAATGTTTTATTTAACGACGCACTCGACACATTTTATTTACGGTTATATGGCATCAGACATATGGTTAAGGACAACACAGATTTTGAGAGGAAACCTGCTGTCGCCACTACATGGGCTACTCTTTCTGATTAGCAGCAAGGGATCTTTTATTTGCACTTCCCACAGGCAGGATAGCACAAACCATGGCCTTTGTTGAACCAGTTATGGAGCACTGGTCGGTGCAAGTGGTTTACATCTACCCATTGAGCCTTGCGGAGCACTCACTCAGGGTTTTGAGTCAGTATCTGGATTAAAAATCCCATGCCTCGACTGGGATCCGAACCCAGTACCTACCAGCCTGTAGACCGATGGCCTAACCACGACGCCATCAAGGCCGGTACTTTCAATATGAAAGAAAGAAAGAAATGTTTTATTTAACGATGCACTCACCACATTTTATTTACGGTTATATGGCATCAGACATATGGTTAAGGACCACACAGATTTTGAGAGGAAACCCGCTGTCGCCACTTCATGGGCTACTCTTTCCGATTAGCAGCAAGGGATCTTTTATTTGCACTTCCCACAGGCAGGATAGCACAAACCATGGCCTTTGTTGAACCAGTTATGGATCACTGGTCGGTGTAAGTGGTTTACACCTACCCATTGAGCCTTGCGGAGCAATCACTCAGGGTTTGGAGTCGGTATCAGGATTAAAAATCCCATGCCTCGACTGGGATCGGAACCCAGTACCTACCAGCCTGTTGACCGATGGCCTAACCACGACACCTCCAAGGCCGGTCTTTCAATATGAAGTCCAACACTAGCTGGCTTTTTAATTGATGGATTAACAAAAGTTTTTTTTGAAATAGTGATATACACATGAAACTTGACATTAACATTCTCACTGGGTCACTTTTCAAACTAAATTGACGGGCAACTTGAAATTTGAAGATGTCGGCTATTTTACAAGATGGCCGCTACTTTTTACTACAAAATTCTATTTTCAATATATTAATTGATAGAATTGTCTGATTTTAAGTATTTGTTTACTGATATCCTGAAGTGAATTCTATTTTAAGCACAAACAGCCTCCCTTTTCTCATAATCTGAATGACAAAATGATATCACAGTCATAATTGTATCAAGGCAGAGTCAAAATGGCATTTTGCAAGTCAGGAGTGTGCCATTTACCCACAAAAAAAACTCAAATTGTAAAAGAAATTATTTTGATTGCAATGACAGCATGAGTTAATGCATCAAATACATATTACATGTACATAACTCAGTAAAGAACTGAATTCATGAAATATATTATACCGATATTATCAGATTCTCGGAATGACTAATTCCCACTGAAAACATATTTCGTGTACCCAAAGCCTGTAATATGCTTATGATCATGATTGTTCATTATGCTATTCATAGATAAAATAATATCAATCACACATTAAATATACCATATCAAGTTACATGTCATCGTTGACATTGTCAGCATGGTCATCAGAAAGTCTTGATGCATTTGAGCAGCTGACACATTTACACGCTCCACAGCCAAAAGAACATTCCATGCCATGCTTTTTACAAGTACACCATTTAGTATCACAGTCTGTTTTACAGTTGCACCATATCACTCTGGTGTTCCCATCCACTGTCTAACTTGAAGATACACAGGGGCACTGTGGTAGCGTGCTGCACCTGATGTTGGTGGACATGTATGGACCTGTACAAAGGAAGAACTAGTCGACATTGTTTTACAAAACCGGCGGTATCGCAGGGCATCTAAGCCTTCACTTGACATCCCACCACACAACAAAGTCAGAGCCTCCTCACCAGCTGCAATGTTTTTTTCTTTTGACAACCTGGGAGAATACTTCAGCTTGTTTTCTGAAATGTCACTTCTCACTTTCTTCAGAGCCACTCCTTTCCCAATCCCAAAGAGATGTGACGTTGTGTTACAACTTGCAACAGCATGAATAAATGGTAGAATTAAGCCAGCATATTTCTGGATCTAAAGCTTGTTGTAGCTTAGGGATATTCCAAAGTCTCGTATCTATTGTTGTTTTCTGTACTTCTGACTTGACAAAGGACCAAATGAAGTTGGCTTGGCATGGAAGCACAGTAGGATAAGTAGATATGTATCTTCTCCAATCACAGTAATTGTACATTTGCTAGCACTGTTGACTGCTGTTTGCACAATGAGGAGATCCGCGTTACCTTCAGTGTGAAGTGTTTTACAACCAGTATCCTGCAATTTCTTGCTCAATAAATTAATAAATCTCTGCTTGTTTGTTGAGTAGCCAGGAACACTTCTTTCTTTGACTTGAGAGGCATATCACCAACAAAGTTAACTTGAGCACCAGCTACACCACCAGAACGTCTTTAATGATAACATCCTTTGTGCTTGCACCTGTCACATAGCCATTTTGAATTTTGTGTTAAGGTTGTACCTATTGTCTTAAGTCCCTATTGCACTTGAAAGTTTGTGACAAAAATTACTTTGAATAACTGTGGTCACATGAGTTGTTTGCTCTTTGACTGTCAATATCTAATAATCCTTTCTTGTTGATCTCTGTGCAAATGTCTATATTGTAAGTGATCTCTAATTTTACTTCCTTGCTGGACTAAGTGCCTTTTAACCACCTGTCGATGTTCCCGGGGTGTTGTTCAGCCTGTGGATGGTGGATGCAGCTCTCTCAGTCATCGTTCGTGAATAGTTCACATTCTTAGGTAAGGAAACACCGAGAGAACGGTTCGCAGCCTCACATTTCTGTGTGTCTGTATACAGTTTCATTTGCTCTACAGCTGAAATACTTAGTTTAATCTTCAGAAGTTCCAGTACTAACATTTTGTCATTTTCATTCATATTCAGCTGTGATTCTGTGTGTAACCAGGAACATGGATCGGTGCCACCAGTTGTTCGTTATTCCTCCACTGCAGACGACTGAGTACCGCAAACACTTTGAACAGTCACCACCTTAGCACGAAAGTGTCGATTGCAGGACCTTTGGTAAGTTTCGTTTCAGTATACTGATATCACCAGCGTGTAGTTTCATCAGTTCTTTAAGAATTAAACTGCACCTTGCTTTCATATCCTGGCTGAATACCTTCTGTGCTTCACGCTTTTGTTCACGGGTGGACCCAGTAAACATGTCGGGACTGAAGTTAGCTTTGTAACACTTACGAAACTGACTCTGACCTAAGTTGGTTGGATCAGCTAGCCGCTGCACTTTCCACATTGGATCTAGAAGTTTCAAAGCACTATCAACTCCAGCAGATGATCTGGAATCTCCATCTACTGTGACGTATTTTATGAGAATACCTTGTAGAGCCAAGTCTGTTCCGATATCTTTTCCCATCTCATATTCCGACAGCGGAGCAAATGGCGGAAAGTTTGCTGTGCAGTCAGGATGACCACCGGGACACGTCACATGAATACCTTTGTTTGTTAACCAGGCTCCGGTCCAACAAAGTTTATTCTGGAAGCAGGCACTTACAATGAATTTTCTTTCAGTCATTGTTTCACACGCAAGTCGTATAGCTTGTCATGCATTCTGACCCGGTTTCTTCCGACTTGTTATTGTCGTGGAGTTGTATCTCCCATCCATGGCTATGTTAATTTCATCACGTTCATTTCCACGTTTCATGTTAATGTCTTTCAGTAGCTCAACTTTTTGTGCCATATCTTTTTCATTTAGATCTGTTACAGCCGTTGATACCTTGTATGATGTTCTCTGCATGCTGCTCCGACACGGCGGTGGAATGTCCATGCCTGCCAATAGCACTCTCGCTCTCGTATTGCCGACGGGAGTATCTTGGAGACCGATAGCAAGACCCACATTAGTTTTTGCTGCATTTGGGCCAGGTTTATTTGTCTTCACCTCATTGTACAATTTGCTTTCAGGAGCAGTGAAGTCACAATTCACACAGTGTAGTGTGATTTTCCAACAAAGACCCCACTTAACCTCTTTTAATATTTGCATTTCAGGCTCGTCGCACTGAGGGGAAGATGTTGAGTGGTATCTGAAAGCTGCATTCCATGCATCTACCATTCTGTCATTGTCCATTATTCTCATGCCTTCTTTGTCTTTACACTGTTGTTCTTCTTTCATTTCAGATGCAGTACATGTACTCGTAATGGGACGTAGCAGGCGGACTGGCTGTGACGCACCTTCGCAATCTGGAGTGGATATGGTGGCTGAAGTGGAACTCGACTTCGTGACCAAGGCAAACTCGTCTATATTCATCCGGACTACTGGTCGCAACTTCTCAGTGTGAGATTCTGGACTTGCATGTTCATGCAGCAGAGTTTTACCCTTATTCCTAGGTTCATGTCCCTTCTTGAACTGCGTCTTTCGTCTTGTATTGCCTTCCATGGATGCGACTCGTAGGGTATAAAACAGTGAAATACTTATTGTGGTATGCATGTCCACCCTTATATATATCAGGTCATGTGTGGTGTCACCTTAAGTTCTGATACATTAAAACATTTCAATGCAGTGGCAGTTGACAGCTTTTTTTTGTTCATGGCATATTCTGTACTGCATCTTTGCAGGCTGGTGCCATTTCCTCTGCATTCAGGTGTGACCTGTTACGGTGTGCAGACACCTTGCTAATTACCCTCACCAGAATGACACTCGAGCAGTCCTAATTTGTAATTGGCATATGCTGACTGTGTGCAGTATCCAAAATTTTACAGTTTTAAAGTTTAATTTTTTTTTTAAAAGAGAACTTTGTGGGATTTATTTTTTTGAAAATGTATCAATTTAAATTAAATTGAAACAAAAAATTGAAAAAAATCATATTCCTGCTAACTGCTATATTTCAATTGCAGAGAACACAATAAGGAGCAAGTTTCTTTTTGTTCAGAAAAATGTCTGTAACCTTTAAAGTTATTGCATAATTACTAGTCCACTATTTGGAATAATTTGACGCAGATTGCCGCCTTTTGCGGCACATGCAGTCCCCCATTTTACAGTCTCCAATAGCCATATTTGGTATCAAATATTATTTTTATTGCCTGTATGCAACTTGACATATGTATTTAAATGCCATATGTGAGTTTGAGTGTCATGGTGAAAACAATTTTGGTCCGATAGGCATCAGACTAGAGGAAACGAATGCGAGAAAATATAGTTTTCTTGTTATGTGATTAATGGCTGGGGAGCTGCTTTGTATACTGGATTGTTACACTGGGTTTGACAGGTAAGAGGATGCAGTTGGTGAATATGTGCACTCGGTTTACACTGGATACTGCATACTGTCCCCCAGAGCACCTTGAAGTCCTGCAAAATTTGTGTAAAGTGCACATAAATGGGTGTGATTCGGTCCCTTAGCCCACGTGTGTTTGTTTACATTGATATAACACGGAAAAGAGCTGGACAACAGAGGTCGTCATTTTGAGTGTCCATTGGGGCCCAGGCAGGTAATGTTTCTTGTGAATTGCTAATGGCCTGGTGAAATTAATAAAAGTGCTACAGCCACTGGGGCTATATGAGAAAACATAGTGAAATTAATTGTGGTCTGAGGCCATACATGGAACAGCGTAAAGCGGTTGCATACAAATTTAGCGATCGAAATAGGAATATAATTAAAATTATAAAGCTAAAGTGTGCCAAATCCTCTTCTGATATGTGGGCACTCTGTGTCAGTTCTCGCCATTGTTTTGGCGAATAGTGGTAAAATTTAAAGATAGACTTGATGTGTGATTACAGTTGACATTAATTAATCTGCTGTTTCACATTGTTGTCATGGTTGAATTTATATTAATCCGACTAACCGGAGCAAATATGGCGACAAATCGAAAGTAGCTATTCGTTTGGATTTATTTATTTATTTTTTTGGGGGGGTGGGGGGTGGGGGGTGGTGGTGTTTGTTTGGGTTGTTGTTGTTGTTGTTTTATTATTACTATTTTCTGTCTTTTTTTTATTACTTGCCATGGGGAACAGGTAAACGCATTTTTTGGTGGTCCGAGTGTAAAAATCACTGGCCTCGGGCATTGGGCCACCATATTCTAGAAGGCCTGAGACAATCAGGTAAGATCAAATAAGTAATTATGTATCTTGTTTACTTTTTATGTCATAGGGAGATATAACTGAGGCCTTTAAGCCGAGATAATATTAGGTTGGTGCATTAAAGGGCATACATTCAATGTGACCAGTGTGGTCGTACGTATTTCCGTGATAAACCTATTGAGAGTATTGTCCGTCCCAGCCTCCATGAACGATGTTCTTTGCAAATAATATCAGTTTGATCCAACATAAAAAAAAGAAGTTAAAATGTTATGAAATGACACCCCCCCCCCCCTCCACACACACCACTTTTTTGTGTACAATAATAAAAAAGGTTCAGAAATAAATACGTATTAGGAAGATGACGTTCATTGCTTGGCATTGGCGTAGTCAGAATTTTATATGGGGGGGGGGGGGGGGGGGATGGAGAGCACACTATAGTCCACAGGGAAATTACTTTTTCTTCTACTGTGGAATTTACTACAAGTAAGCCAATTGTTTTTTTAAATTGCACCCAAAAATAGGTTGGGTTTTTTTTTCAAAAATGTTCTTTATTCTACTTTTCTCCTTACAATATTTTTTTGTTTTTTTAGTAGGATAAGACGGGTTTTAAAGTCCATTATGATAAACCCCAGTGAAATGTTGGTAGTCTAATTACCCGAATGAAAGTTAAATTGTTCAAAGATGAAGATTAAAATGAATGTTGTTGTTTTATTTTATTAACTTATACTCCTGGGTCCAGGGATTTATCTAGATATTTTATGGTACCAGACATAAGCCCCTTCCCAAAAGCAAGTGGCACTGAAAATTCTCAATTTGACACGAGAATATTTTATTAATTAAGTCTACTCCAATAAATCATCATTCAGTGGCCTATATATGTCACAATTATGAATAAATTATCATTATGCTTATTTCCCAGTTCCATCAAATATAGGACCATGGTAAAACAATTCTCAATAAATCTCTGGAGTCATTATTATTATGTAATGTTTAAATATAATTTTAAAAAAAACAAAAAAAAAAAAAACAACCCAGACCAAACAAAAAAAAACCATTTGGAAGTTCGTAAAACAATATGGTTATGTGCAACCTTAAAAAAAAACAAAAAACCCTGATCTGACGAGACTGGTCACCGTTTATTTTGTTACGCTTGCACTGTGTTCGAGTAACAACTGTTTGGGTACCAGTCACTTGACTGCGACTGCAACATTTTGTTAAAGGAAGGAACAATCAAGGCATTTGACCTGGTATGCATATTCAACGATATATAATGCACATTATTGCTTAATATCAACAAGTATAATCAAATAGTTAATTAACAAAACGGTTAAATGTGACCGCTATTATATATAACGGGCGCAGACATTTTGTATCATTCCACTGAATACGCCCTCTGGCGAGCTGGTGGTTACGTAATACCCAACGTGTCACGTCAGGAATTAGTCTTCGAACTGAAGAAACAAAACATACCTGATTTTTGCGGATGCATCGCAATATTCTGTAATAATAGTCATCCCAGTAAGCCAGCAACAATTATATATTATCTTTAATACAAAATAAACCACCATTGTCAGTGTTGAAATAACTGTATTATGGTTTGTACATAAATTAACCCACTTACTGAAATAATAATCGGAGTGTTTTCTTAGTTAATTGGTATTTTCTTTCCGTGGCCTGTACCTGTGGTTCCTGATTGGCAGGTGTATATTTAGACAGCCCCCAGACACTGTGTCTAGACACACTAACGTAGCATAACCAATAGGCCTAAGGGGCCGTCCATAATTTTCAAAATTTTCACGAGTGTACAAACCGTAATGGCGAACTGGAATTAAAGTTCTGTGTACAGTTTACAAAAACATGTTGTATTAAGCTTGAGATTATATGATAAAGAGATTATTACCTCGTGTATTTCGGTATTGTCAATATATATTAGGAATAAAAATAATATATTGATATTGTGCTACATCAAGTGCATCATGTGCAACATGCATTTGTGTCTCAATAAGGAGAGAAACTGCTTTGCCTTTTTCCATCTCTACTGACAAATGTTAATAACAGTGTTGTGTTATCATTTTTTAATTTTTTTTGCAGTTTCATAATTGTTTGTTTAAAATTAATTACATATGTTATTTTAATATATCTTTGACAGTTTATAGAACATTCAAATATCAGGAACGGTTCCAGAGTTTATCCAGTTTTCAAAATGGATGGACCTATTGCATTCAGTTATGTTTCATGGATGGCAAAAAGTATCCGTCACAATATTAGAGGACCGGCGTCGTGGTTAGGCCATCGGTCTACAGGCTGGTAGGTACTGGGTTCGGATCCCAGTCGAGGCATGGGATTTTTAATCCAGATACCGACTCCAAACCCCAAGCGAGTGCTCCGCAATGCTCAATGGGTAGGTGTAAACCACTTGCACCGACCAGTGATCCATAACTGGTTCAACAAAGGCCATGGTTTGTGCTATCCTGCCTGTGGGAAGTGCAAATAAAGATCCCTTGCTGCCTGTCGTAAAAGAGTAGCCTATGTGGCGACAGCGGGTTTCCTCTAAAAAAACAGTGTCAGAATGACCATATGTTTGACGTCCTATAGCTAATAAGATAAAAAAAATCAATGTGCTCTAGTGGCGTCGTTAAATAAAACAAACTACTTTTCTTTATAGGTAGAGGCCAGAATATCAGTCACTATCAATGACAATTCACACGATTTAATCGAAATTTAAACAAAAAATGTTTTTGCACATAATTATGTGTATATTAATCACATTTTTTAAAATCATCAGTTGTTAATTACATCTTTTGGGGAAAGTTGCTACAACGTGCATGTTTTGAAACAATGAAGTAAAATATAAAATGTTCCTTTCCCATTATTTAATAACTGGCATAAGGTGACACCGTGACATCCGCATTGTTTAATTAAAGGGACATTCCCGAGTTTGCTGCATTGTAGTTGTTTCAGACTAATAAAATATGTGTACGATTAAACTTACATATTAAATATATTTTCTTGTTTACAATATCAGTGTTTGTATATTAAATATGTTTGTGGTTGTCTTAATATTTGTAAGAAGCCCAAATTGGATTTCGACTTCAAATAATTTCATATGTACGAAAAAATTAGTTTTTAGGACTGACCTCTCTTTCTCTCCCTCTCTCACACACGCTCTCTGTGCGTGTGTGTGTTTGTATTTATAAGTACCATGTTGTAGTTCTCAAAGTTATCGTTTAAACAAATACAAAGACAACACAGAAGACTTAAAGCCGCACACCCTAGTTCCATCCAGCGAAAATAAATTATAATTTGGTTAATCTACAAACCTGTAACACACTTAGATCACGTTTTTATCAAATGGAGTGAAAAAGCAGGTTTTATATCGATAAATACCATGGGAATCCCCGTGTCCCAATTACTTGAAATAATTTTGAAAGTTAGTATTCTGATGTCACCGGTAGATGTCGCTCGAAGCACAACAATGCCTACGTCACAACAAATTTCACAGAGTGCGCACAGACTTGGGGTGCGTTCTTTTCACCTCTCCTGGACATGTTCCAACTGTTCTGTCCTGGTTGTATCCCCTCTCCAGATATCGTAAGACTTAGCAAAATTATTGGTTTTAAGGGTTTGTAACGTTTTGTATTGAGACACTTACTTGTCTGAACTTTATTGTTACTGAAAATGTTCACAAACTGTGAAGAAAAATCTCACAAATGAACAACAACAAATCGGATGTTGATTGCGCAAACCATGCACAAGAAAACAAACCGAACCAAAATGATAACGGTCACGTGGTATACCAACGTCTGTGACATTGAAATGGAAATATCCCGTCTAAAAATAGATTAGACCTTGTCTGCTCAACGTTTTTTTCTCAAACATGTGTGCGTTTTTAAGAAATAAGAAAAATGCATTTTGTGGTATTACAAAATCCAGGATTACCAAAAAACACTTCAGGTGAATGGAAATGTATATTCTAAATAATAAATGGTAAGTAAAGTGCAATTTTAGCCGTAACTAGGGTGTGTCCCTTTAATGTGTGAGCAAGGAAATGTTTTATTTAACGCACTCAACACATTTTATTTATGGTTATATGGCGTCGGACGTATGGTTAAGGATCACACAGATATTGAGAGATGAAACCCGCTGTCGCCACCTCATGGACTACTCTTTTATATGCACCATCCCACAGACAGGATAGCACATACCACCGCCTTTGTTACATCAGTTGTGGAGCACTGGCTGGAACGAGAAATAGCCCAGTGGGCCCACCGACAGGGATCGATCCTAGACCGACCGCACATCGAGTGAGCGATGTACAATTGGGCTACGTCTCGTCTCGCCCCGGGATAAAAATAATTGCCATTTGTTGAAGTGATAATAGGTCTAGCCCTGCCACGTTTTAAGACATGTCCGGTTTAGAGAGGTTCTGTTCTCTATGTAAAAAAATATATCCAGTTTTGACGAGTCTGGTTAATGGAGGGTCCAGTTTTGAGGGATTTCACTGTAATTACATTCTTGAAAATACAACCCATATAAGGCCTGATGCTTATAAAGGTTTTAGAGTCTAGACTCGAGACTAATAAAAGTATAAGACACAAATGTCATGATAACGCCATACAAATTGTATGCATTTGACGTCATTAAAGATCGAGTCTGGACTCTGAAAGTTTTATAAGCACGGGCCAAGATCCCACTGTTCGGTGTAAATAATACATTTGTGATGTTTAAAACATAATCAGTGTTATTATTATGTACAAGTCGGACTACATGATCATGAAACTGTATGCAAGGGGTCAAAATTACCTGAAAATTCTGCCTGCCCAAAATCAAAATAGGTCAGACCATACACAATCCTATATTAATGTTTTTAGTATAAACATAAAATAATTGCACATCTGATAGGTAAAAAACCCCAACAAATCTACCTACTTATATGTATGTTGATGAAGGAAGGAAATGTTTTATTTAACGACACACTCCACACATTTTATTTACGGTTATATGGCATCAGGCACATGGTTAAGGACCACACAGATATTGAGAGGAAACCCCGTCGCCACTTCATGGGCTACTCTTTTCAATTAGCAGCAAGGGATCTTTTATATGCGCCATCCCACAGACAGGATAGTACATACCACGGCCTTTGTTACACCAGTTGTGGAGCACGAAATAGCCCAATGAGTCCGCCGACGGGGATCGATCCTGGATCGACCGCCCATCAAGCGAACGCTTTACCACTGGGCTACATCCCGCCCCTGTATGTTGATGATGACTGCAGTATTTCGATCACTGATATAACCATTACCATAAAAGAACATCAGTAAACTGATTAAAACACATTGTAATGTATACATTTGTAATGAATA
>NC_054699.1:19545652-19634153 GCF_016097555.1 Gigantopelta aegis | reverse complement strand
GGGATTGGGAAAATTTGAGCGAGTAAATCACATATGGGATATTTTTTCAGATCACTGAATGATGCGGTACACCCGTTAAATTCACACACACACATAGGGAATAACTGGTTACTGTCTTAAGATATCGGCTTTATCCTGCGAAGGTTAGACTGGCTAATGAAGTGAGGCTCTACCGAGCTGCATTCGCTATTCGACCTGAGCAGGATTTAGCCAATACCGTAAGACAGTAACCAGTTATTTCTTTTATCCTGCAATTCTACAGGGATATTCATCAAAATCTTTATTTATTCCAGTTTTGTGTAAGCAAATCGAGTATTGTCAACCTAGCATGGCTTTTTCCATATGACATCATACAAGATACATGACGTCATTATTTGTAAGACGCTAGCTACATTCTGTCACATTAAAAAAGAATTTTAATATATATATACATGTATATATATTTATCCAGCAATCACTGTATACATTGGCAAGATATGATGACTAGATAAATCTCTATATTTTCAGTCACCGACCAAAAATATAGGTCACATGACATAAGCTTGACTCTACTAAGTAGGTGATTTCAATGAAGATTTTGAATAAACATACTCGTTAAATCATTTGTTGAAGTGCAGTAAATAAAAATAACTTTTAGTATATTTATTTATGATTTAAGTTTAGAAATGCTTTTTTAATGTGACGGAATGTAGTCTTACATTAGGGGTAACGAAAAGGCAGATGTTGCTGCAAAGTCTGCTTTGAACTTGCCCCGTGTCCATGTTGGTGTCCCCTACAGTGATTTTAAATTTCATATTAACCAATATATCTTTTCGACTTGGCAAGATGATTGGGACGGTGCGGTTGCGAATAAGCTTCATTCTGTCAAGGCAGTCCTGGGAGAGTGGCAGTCATCCTACAGGCGATGCAGGAAGGATGAAGTAGTCTTATGCCGTGCCCGCATCGGCCATACATATTTGACGCATTCATTTATTTTAAAGAAGGACCCTCCTCCTCAGTGTGAACACTGTCAGTGTAGTCTTACAAATAATGAAGTCATGCATATTGTATGACGTCATACGGCAAAAGCCTCTCTAGGTTAACAATACTCGATTTACATACACAAAACTGGAATAAATAATGATTTTCTGAATATTTTTGTAGGATTGCAGAGCCTCGCTGCATTCGCCATTCTAACCTTCGCAGGATAAAGAGATATCTTAAGACATAAACTAGTTATTCCATATATATATATGGAATTTAGCAGATAAATTGGGATTTTTCAGTGTCATTTTCGTTTGGGAAGGGGCCTGTCTTCAGACTCACAGAATGCCTGGATACATCCACGGTAGTACTGACAACAACTGTGCAAGTGGTATATAGTGCCACTTGTATAATGTTCAGCAACACATGACCATTTACTGAAACACTTTTGTGGTCGATCTACATTGATTTTTTTTTGTTTTTTACACAGTACTTGTCAGATAAGAACACTCCCTCAAATTGGTAGTCACATGTTCCTCTCAACCTTGTTGTATTTTTCACAGAATATATTCTAACATAGAAATAGCATTAAATTGCATGGAGTAATTAATAGTAGTGTGTAACCTAAACACATTTGATACCATCACCATCAGAATAGCAACACCTATCCAGGCCAAGTGCCTTTAAATAATCTGGTTAATGATGTATACAATTTATTATTTACATATTTCTATACTACTTTGTGAAACAGTCATTCTTTCATTACATTACGGAAAGGAAAGGAATATTTATTTGAAGACATCATAGCACATTTTAAAACTACAATTATTTGGTGTATAACATAGGGTCATTTAGACATTTTGTCAATAGAGGGACAGAGAAAAACCACTGCCAATACATACATAATAATAAAATTAAGGGATCTTTTTTATATACATTTTCCCAAAATAGACAGAATATTCTTGCCCACTGGACAGGGTTATGCAGCTTTTGCACGGTGCTAGAAAAATCTGTCTGACCTTAGGGCTAGATAAATCTGTCCGACCCGAAGGCTAGATGATTTCTACATATGCGTGACATCATAACTCATGCTTTACCACGATTGACGTCATAACTCATGGTTTTCAAAATTCTGTTTGCCATTTTACGTTCTATTTTTGTTTTAAAAATATATGAACAAATTAATTTTGAACTTTATATTTATTGGTAAGTTGTTAAATTTTTATGTCGTAGCATGAGCTGGACTATATTTACCCCGCGTATGATTAAATGAGTTTGTAGGGAATTTTTTTACGAATCGTTCTACAATAAACAAACAGTCGCTTATAAAATTAATGTTTTGTTACTGAAATTAAATGTGCAAGAAAAAGAAACAATCACCGTGTGAGATATAGATAAGACAATCCCAACCCTCGGGACACTTCGGCCCTCACAAAAAACATTTTGTCCCTCGGGTTGGAATTGCCTCACAACGGTGATAGATTCCATTATTACATACTACCACAGCCTTCAAAGCACCATTGACAGATATCAATCCTGCAACCCATTGCACATCAGGTAAAAGTTCTACCACGGTGCGTGCTACATAATGATTTTATTTTGGTACAATTTCACTTGATGATTTTTGGTCTTTCCTCATGCTATTTCACCCTTGCATAATGATTTCAATGGCTTTCTCTTCTTCTCCCACAGTGTTTCAAGTGGCCTATGTTTCGATTTGTCGATCAACCGTTTTGTAATGTTGTAAATTTGAGAGTGCACTTCATCTACTGACCTGTCTGCATCTATTACCTGAACAAAAAGAAAACAAGAATATATATATAAACTGAACTTGATAATGTCTGACGTTCATGGAAGTATGAAGCATAAAACTGCTTTATACACTGTGTGAACTGTGTAGTGAAAAGACATTCATACAGAATTCCAAGTGAATAAAATTGTTATTAATACAAAGTCAGGGCTCGAAACGGCCTGTGGCCAGGTCGCCAAATGCGACCAAAGCCCTGTTTGGGAGACTTAAATACTAAAAAATAATGGCATTAGTTGCCCAAATAATATTATTTGGGCACTCTTCTATGAGCTACTATTAATAATTGTATAACATCTATTTATTCCACATTAAAATCTTGCTCGTGGGTCACAAAACTGAACGTATCAGCTTACCATAATTTACCAACATTCATTTATATTATAAACATTGATATTGTAGACCGAATGCAGTCATTGTGATCCAGTTCATACCCATTCGGAACATATCGGCAGAATACACGATCAAATCTGAACATTCCAAATGCCGTCTTTATTTTTTCATTATCTATTTCGTGGGGTTCCGATTTCTGTTGAGAGGGGTTTTTTAATCTCGTTTTAATTGAGGTTTTTAATTGGCCAGTTAATTTGGTGTCTACTGAACTGACTTACAAGATGAATTGTTACCATGCCAGTGATTTGAAAAAAAAAGAGAAAACATTCGGGATTGTGCCGAGGGTATACGAAATGATTCGGGTGAATTACGAAGTATGCTGGAAATAATTTCAATATAACATTTTATATAATATTTGTTTCAAGACGAAAAAAACCCAAACGTGATGTAATAGCCATAAAATCTGTTTATACTAGTATATAATCCAGAGTTTATTACTGCACTTTTCCTCCTATTTTTTTATCTTGAAATAGACCAACAAGTTCGCCTATTGCATAGTCTCGCTCGATATTTTTAGAATTTGTATGCTCCCGAAGAACGCTATAAAAGGCAAAGTGTAATTGGTCGATTTTTAAATTGTTATTTATAGATGAAATGTCACATGGACATGGGAGTCAAGGCAATGCTGTTAGATCTACTGGCAGACCAGTAGAGCTAATTTTAATCGGATTGAAATAACAATTCATTTCAGGAGGGCAGGATCGAACCACCTTGGTGGATTCATTCAACTGATTGGATCTTTTCTCTTTCCAACCACTGCACCACAACTGGTCAAAGAAGGATGTGGTATATCACAAAATTCACATGCTATTCCGTCTGTGGGAAAGTGCATATAAAAGATTCCTTGCTGTGCTAGGAAAATGTAGCTGGTTTCCTCTGTAGACTACCAGTCAGAATTACCAAATGTTTGACATCCAATAGCCGATGATTAATTATTTGATGTGTGCTCTAGTGGTGTCGTTAAACAAAACAAACTTTAAACTTTCTTCAGGAAATTAATACACGGAATAAATGGAATCCCCATTCGGTTCGGCGTTATCCGTCAGTAATTGAATGAGGAAATTCTCACATTTTAAAAATATGTTAATACAAATGCTTTTAAACAATAAATAGCCATTACTAATTCAACATTAACAGCTTTTATTAATCTGAAATAAAGAAAATAGTTGAAACGATTTCTTTTGTTTTCCAAGCATTACCAAAAATAAAAAAAAGAGTTCAAAATTGATTCATACAGTTATGTATGTCGTGTTTTTTTAAGTCACATAATATATGGAATAACTGCTGATTTCTGCAATTTTTGCAGTTGAATAGACAATTTGACGAAATATTTCGCTCACCCTGGATTCAGTTTGGTAACATACCTCCCTTGAATCATCCATCTTCCTGAGTGTCTCAAAGTTTTGTAACATACTACACACACTTATCTCACTTGAATCTTCCATATTCCTGAGCTTCTCAAAGTTTGGTAACATATCACACTTACCTCCCACGAATCATCCATTTTGCTGAGCTTCTCGAAGTTTTTAACATCAGACACTTACCACCCACGAATCATCCATTTTGCTGAGCTTCTCAAGTTTTGTAATATCACACACTTACCTCCCACGAATCATCCATTTTGCTGAGCTTCTCAAAGTTTTGTGCAACCAGCTTCTGAAACGCCACAGTCTCATATCTCTCGTCGCCAAAGTCGCCTCGTTTTGAGGCGGCCTCTGAGCTGAGAGTGAGATACAGGACCGTGTCTGGTCGCGGGAGACCGATATCCGCCTGACAACACCAGTCTATTGTGAAACCCTGCATGAAGAAAGGAAAGCAGTGTTTAAAAATAGAAGAAATGTTTTATTTTAAAGGAAAGCAGTGTGTAAAAATAGTTTTATTTAACAGCAGTCTATTGAGAAATCCTGCACAAAGAAAGGAAAGCAGTGTCTAAAAATAGTTTTATTAAACAGCAGTCTATTGTGAAACCCTGCACGAAGAAAGGAAAGCAGTGTGTAAAAATAGTTTTATTAAACAGCAGTCTATTGTGAAACCCTGCAGGAAAAAAGGAAAGCAGTGTCTAAAAATAGTTTTATTAAACAGCAGTCTATTGTGAAACCCTGCACGAAGAAAGGAAAGCACTGTCTAAACATAGTTTTATTAAACAGCAGTCTATTGTGAAACCCTGCAGGAAAAAAGGAAAGCAGTGTCTAAAAATAGTTTTATTAAACAGCAGTCTATTGTGAAACCCTGCACAAAGAAAGGAAAGCAGTGTCTAAAAATAGTTTTATTTAACAGCAGTCTATTGTGAAACCCTGCAGGAAAAAAGGAAAGCAGTGTCTAAAAATAGTTTTATTAAACAGCAGTCTATTGTGAAACCCTGCACAAAGAAAGGAAAGCAGTGTCTAAAAATAGTTTTATTTAACAGCAGTCTATTGTGAAACCCTGCAGGAAAAAAGGAAAGCAGTGTCTAAAAATAGTTTTATTAAACAGCAGTCTATTGTGAAACCCTGCACAAAGAAAGGAAAGCAGTGTCTAAAAATAGTTTTATTAAACAGCAGTCTATTGTGAAACCCTGCACAAAGAAAGGAAAGCAATGTCTAAAAATAGTTTTATTAAACAGCAGTCTATTGTGAAACCCTGCACAAAGAAAGGAAAGCAGTGTCTAAAAATAGTTTTATTAAACAGCAGTCTATTGTGAAACCCTGCACAAAGAAAGGAAAGCAGTGTCTAAAAATAGTTTTATTAAACAGCAGTCTATTGTGAAACCCTGCACAAAGAAAGGAAAGCAGTGTCTAAAAATAGTTTTATTAAACAGCAGTCTATTGTGAAACCCTGCACAAAGAAAGGAAAGCAGTGTCCAAAAATAGTTTTATTAAACAGCAGTCTATTGTGAAACCCTGCACGAAGAAAGGAAAGCAGTGTCTAAAAATAGTTTTATTAAACAGCAGTCTATTGTGAAACCCTGCACGAAGAAAGGAAAGCAGTGTGTAAAAATAGTTTTATTAAACAGCAGTCTATTGTGAAACCCTGCAGGAAAAAAGGAAAGCAATGTCTAAAAATAGTTTTATTAAACAGCAGTCTATTGTGAAACCCTGCACAAAGAAAGGAAAGCAATGTCTAAAAATAGTTTTATTAAACAGCAGTCTATTGTGAAACCCTGCACAAAGAAAGGAAAGCAGTGTCTAAAAATAGTTTTATTAAACAGCAGTCTATTGTGAAACCCTGCACAAAGAAAGGAAAGCAATGTCTAAAAATAGTTTTATTAAACAGCAGTCTATTGTGAAACCCTGCACAAAGAAAGGAAAGCAGTGTCTAAAAATAGTTTTATTAAACAGCAGTCTATTGTGAAACCCTGCACAAAGAAAGGAAAGCAGTGTCTAAAAATAGTTTTATTAAACAGCAGTCTATTGTGAAACCCTGCAGGAAAAAAGGAAAGCAGTGTCTAAAAATAGTTTTATTAAACAGCAGTCTATTGTGAAACCCTGCACGAAGAAAGGAAAGCAATGTCTAAAAATTGTTTTATTAAACAGCAGTCTATTGTGAAACCCTGCAGGAAAAAAGGAAAGCAGTGTCTAAAAATAGTTTTATTAAACAGCAGTCTATTGTGAAACCCTGCACGAAGAAAGGAAAGCAGTGTGTAAAAATAGTTTTATTAAACAGCAGTCTATTGTGAAACCCTGCAGGAAAAAAGGAAAGCAGTGTCTAAAAATAGTTTTATTAAACAGCAGTCTATTGTGAAACCCTGCACAAAGAAAGGAAAGCAGTGTCTAAAAATAGTTTTATTAAACAGCAGTCTATTGTGAAACCCTGCACAAAGAAAGGAAAGCAATGTCTAAAAATAGTTTTATTAAACAGCAGTCTATTGTGAAACCCTGCACAAAGAAAGGAAAGCAGTGTCTAAAAATAGTTTTATTAAACAGCAGTCTATTGTGAAACCCTGCACAAAGAAAGGAAAGCAGTGTCTAAAAATAGTTTTATTAAACAGCAGTCTATTGTGAAACCCTGCACAAAGAAAGGAAAGCAATGTCTAAAAATAGTTTTATTAAACAGCAGTCTATTGTGAAACCCTGCAGGAAAAAAGGAAAGCAGTGTCTAAAAATAGTTTTATTAAACAGCAGTCTATTGTGAAACCCTGCACGAAGAAAGGAAAGCAGTGTGTAAAAATAGTTTTATTTAACAGCAGTCTATTGTGAAACCCTGCACAAAGAAAGGAAAGCAGTGTGTAAAAATAGTTTTATTTAACACCAGTCTATTGTGAAACCCTGCACAAAGAAAGGAAAGCAGTGTCTAAAAATAGTTTTATTTAACACCAGTCTATTGTGAAACCCTGCACAAAGAAAGGAAAGCAGTGTCTAAAAATAGTTTTATTTAACAGCAGTCTATTGTGAAACCCTGCACAAAGAAAGGAAAGCAGTGTCTAAAAATAGTTTTATTTAACAGCAGTCTATTGTGAAACCCTGCACGAAGAAAGGAAAGCAGTGTCTAAAAATAGTTTTATTTAACAGCAGTCTATTGTGAAACCCTGCACGAAGAAAGGAAATCAGTGTCTAAAAATAGTTTTATTTAACAGCAGTCTATTGTGAAACTCTGCACGAAGAAAGGAAATCAGTGTCTAAAAATAGTTTTATTTAACAGCAGTCTATTGTGAAACTGCACGAAGAAAGGAAATCAGTGTCTAAAAATAGTTTTATTTAACAGCAGTCTATTGTGAAACCCTGCAAGAAGGAAAGCAGTGTCTAAAAATGGTTTTATTTAACAGCAGTCTATTGTGAAACCCTGCAGGAAAAAAGGAAAGCAGTGTCTAAAAATAGTTTTATTAAACAGCAGTCTATTGTCAAACCCTGCACAAAGAAAGGAAAGCAATGTCTAAAAATAGTTTTATTAAACAGCAGTCTATTGTGAAACCCTGCACGAAGAAAGGAAAGCAGTGTGTAAAAATAGTTTTATTTAACAGCAGTCTATTGTGAAACCCTGCACGAAGAAAGGAAAGCAGTGTATAAAAATAGTTTTATTTAACAGGAGTCTATTGTGAAACCCTGCACAAAGAAAGGAAAGCAGTGTCTAAAAATGGTTTTATTTAACAGCAGTCTATTGTGAAACCCTGCACGAAGAAAGGAAAGCAGTGTCTAAAAATGGTTTTATTTAACACCAGTCTATTGTGAAACCCTGCAAGAAGGAAAGCAGTGTCTAAAAATGGTTTTATTTAACACCAGTCTATTGTGAAACCCTGCAAGAAGGAAAGCAGTGTCTAAAAATGGTTTTATTTAACACCAGTCTATTGTGAAACCCTGCAAGAAGGAAAGCAGTGTCTAAAAATTGTTTTATTTAACAGCAGTCTATTGTGAAACCCTGCAAGAAGGAAAGCAGTGTCTAAAAATAGTTTTATTTAACAGCAGTCTATTGTGAAACCCTGCAAGAAGGAAAGCAGTGTCTAAAAATAGTTTTATTAAACAGCAGTCTATTGTGAAACCCTGCACAAAGAAAGGAAAGCAATGTCTAAAAATAGTTTTATTAAACAGCAGGCTATTGTGAAACCCTGCAGGAAAAAAGGAAAGCAGTGTCTAAAAATAGTTTTATTAAACAGCAGTCTATTGTGAAACCCTGCACGAAGAAAGGAAAGCAGTGTGTAAAAATAGTTTTATTTAACAGCAGTCTATTGTGAAACCCTGCACAAAGAAAGGAAAGCAATGTCTAAAAATAGTTTTATTTAACACCAGTCTATTGTGAAACCCTGCACAAAGAAAGGAAAGCAGTGTCTAAAAATAGTTTTATTAAACAGCAGTCTATTGTGAAACCCTGCACGAAGAAAGGAAAGCAGTGTGTAAAAATAGTTTTATTTAACAGCAGTCTATTGTGAAACCCTGCACGAAGAAAGGAAAGCAGTGTCTAAAAATAGTTTTATTTAACAGCAGTCTATTGTGAAACCCTGCACAAAGAAAGGAAAGCACTGTCTAAAAATAGTTTTATTTAACAGCAGTCTATTGTGAAACCCTGCACGAAGAAAGGAAAGCAGTGTCTAAAAATAGTTTTATTTAACAGCAGTCTATTGTGAAACCCTGCACAAAGAAAGGAAAGCAATGTCTAAAAATTGTTTTATTTAACAGCAGTCTATTGTGAAACTCTGCACGAAGAAAGGAAATCAGTGTCTAAAAATAGTTTTATTTAACAGCAGTCTATTGTGAAACCCTGCACGAAGAAAGGAAATCAGTGTCTAAAAATTGTTTTATTTAACAGCAGTCTATTGTGAAACTCTGCAAGAAGAAAGGAAATCAGTGTCTAAAAATAGTTTTATTTAACAGCAGTCTATTGTGAAACTCTGCACGAAGAAAGGAAATCAGTGTCTAAAAATAGTTTTATTTAACAGCAGTCTATTGTGAAACTGCACGAAGAAAGGAAATCAGTGTCTAAAAATAGTTTTATTTAACAGCAGTCTATTGTGAAACTCTGCACGAAGAAAGGAAATCAGTGTCTAAAAATAGTTTTATTTAACAGCAGTCTATTGTGAAACCCTGCAAGAAGGAAAGCAGTGTCTAAAAATGGTTTTATTTAACAGCAGTCTATTGTGAAACCCTGCAGGAAAAAAGGAAAGCAGTGTCTAAAAATAGTTTTATTAAACAGCAGTCTATTGTGAAACCCTGCACGAAGAAAGGAAAGCAGTGTCTAAAAATAGTTTTATTTAACAGCAGTCTATTGTGAAACCCTGCACGAAGAAAGGAAAGCAGTGTCTAAAAATAGTTTTATTTAACAGCAGTCTATTGTGAAACCCTGCACAAAGAAAGGAAAGCAGTGTCTAAAAATGGTTTTATTTAACAGCAGTCTATTGTGAAACCCTGCACGAAGAAAGGAAAGCAGTGTCTAAAAATGGTTTTATTTAACAGCAGTCTATTGTGAAACCCTGCAAGAAGGAAAGCAGTGTCTAAAAATGGTTTTATTTAACAGCAGTCTATTGTGAAACCCTGCAAGAAGGAAAGCAGTGTCTAAAAATGGTTTTATTTAACACCAGTCTATTGTGAAACCCTGCAAGAAGGAAAGCAGTGTCTAAAAATAGTTTTATTTAACAGCAGTCTATTGTGAAACCCTGCAAGAAGGAAAGCAGTGTCTAAAAATTGTTTTATTTAACACCAGTCTATTGTGAAACCCTGCACAAAGAAAGGAAAGCAGTGTCTAAAAATAGTTTTATTTAACAGCAGTCTATTGTGAAACCCTGCACGAAGAAAGGAAAGCAGTGTCTAAAAATAGTTTTATTTAACAGCAGTCTATTGTGAAACCCTGCACAAAGAAAGGAAAGCAATGTCTAAAAATAGTTTTATTTAACAGCAGTCTATTGTGAAACCCTGCACGAAGAAAGGAAAGCAGTGTCTAAAAATAGTTTTATTTAACAGCAGTCTATTGTGAAACCCTGCACAAAGAAAGGAAAGCAATGTCTAAAAATTGTTTTATTTAACAGCAGTCTATTGTGAAACCCTGCACGAAGAAAGGAAAGCAGTGTCTAAAAATAGTTTTATTTAACAGCAGTCTATTGTGAAACCCTGCACAAAGAAAGGAAAGCAATGTCTAAAAATTGTTTTATTTAACAGCAGTCTATTGTGAAACCCTGCACGAAGAAAGGAAAGCAGTGTCTAAAAATAGTTTTATTTAACAGCAGTCTATTGTGAAACCCTGCACGAAGAAAGGAAAGCAGTGTCTAAAAATAGTTTTATTTAACAGCAGTCTATTGTGAAACCCTGCACGAAGAAAGGAAAGCAGTGTCTAAAAATAGTTTTATTTAACAGCAGTCTATTGTGAAACCCTGCAAGAAGGAAAGCAGTGTCTAAAAATGGTTTTATTTAACAGCAGTCTATTGTGAAACCCTGCAGGAAAAAAGGAAAGCAGTGTCTAAAAATAGTTTTATTTAACAGCAGTCTATTGTGAAACCCTGCACAAAGAAAGGAAAGCAATGTCTAAAAATAGTTTTATTTAACAGCAGTCTATTGTGAAACCCTGCACGAAGAAAGGAAAGCAGTGTGTAAAAATAGTTTTATTTAACAGCAGTCTATTGTGAAACCCTGCACGAAGAAAGGAAAGCAGTGTATAAAAATAGTTTTATTTAACAACAGTCTATTGTGAAACCCTGCACAAAGAAAGGAAAGCAGTGTCTAAAAATGGTTTTATTTAACAGCAGTCTATTGTGAAACCCTGCACGAAGAAAGGAAAGCAGTGTCTAAAAATGGTTTTATTTAACAGCAGTCTATTGTGAAACCCTGCAAGAAGGAAAGCAGTGTCTAAAAATGGTTTTATTTAACAGCAGTCTATTGTGAAACCCTGCGAAAGAAGGAAAGCAGTGTCTAAAAATGGTTTTATTTAACACCAGTCTATTGTGAAACCCTGCAAGAAGGAAAGCAGTGTCTAAAAATTGTTTTATTTAACAGCAGTCTATTGTGAAACCCTGCAAGAAGGAAAGCAGTGTCTAAAAATAGTTTTATTTAACACCAGTCTATTGTGAAACCCTGCAAGAAGGAAAGCAGTGTCTAAAAATAGTTTTATTAAACAGCAGTCTATTGTGAAACCCTGCACAAAGAAAGGAAAGCAGTGTCTAAAAATGGTTTTATTTAACAGCAGTCTATTGTGAAACCCTGCAGGAAAAAGGAAAGCAGTGTCTAAAAATAGTTTTATTTAACAGCAGTCTATTGTGAAACCCTGCAAGAAGGAAAGCAGTGTCTAAAAATTGTTTTATTTAACAGCAGTCTATTGTGAAACCCTGCACCAAGAAAGGAAAGCAGTGTCTAAAAATAGTTTTATTTAACAGCAGTCTATTGTGAAACCCTGCAAGAAAGGAAAGCAGTGTCTAAAAATAGTTTTATTTAACAGCAGTCTATTGTGAAACCCTGCAAGAAGGAAAGCAGTGTCTAAAAATAGTTTTATTTAACAGCAGTCTATTGTGAAACCCTGCAAGAAGGAAAGCAGTGTCTAAAAATAGTTTTATTTAACAGCAGTCTATTGTGAAACCCTGCACAAGAAAGGAAAGCAGTGTCTAAAAATAGTTTTATTTAACAGCAGTCTATTGTGAAACCCTGCACGAAAAAGGAAAGCAGTGTCTAAAAATAGTTTTATTTAACAGCAGTCTATTGTGAAACCCTGCAAGAAGGAAAGCAGTGTCTAAAAATAGTTTTATTTAACAGCAGTCTATTGTGAAACCCTGCAAGAAGGAAAGCAGTGTCTAAAAATGGTTTTATTTAACAGCAGTCTATTGTGAAACCCTGCAAGAAGGAAAGCAGTGTCTAAAAATGGTTTTATTTAACAGCAGTCTATTGTGAAACCCTGCAAGAAGGAAAGCAGTGTCTAAAAATGGTTTTATTTAACAGCAGTCTATTGTGAAACCCTGCAAGAAGGAAAGCAGTGTCTAAAAATGGTTTTATTTAACAGCAGTCTATTGTGAAACCCTGCAAGAAGGAAAGCAGTGTCTAAAAATGGTTTTATTTAACACCAGTCTATTGTGAAACCCTGCACGAAGAAAGGAAAGCAGTGTCTAAAAATGGTTTTATTTAACAGCAGTCTATTGTGAAACCCTGCAAGAAGGAAAGCAGTGTCTAAAAATAGTTTTATTTAACACCAGTCTATTGTGAAACCCTGCAAGAAGGAAAGCAGTGTCTAAAAATTGTTTTATTTAACACCAGTCTATTGTGAAACCCTGCACCAAGAAAGGAAAGCAGTGTCTAAAAATTGTTTTATTTAACAGCAGTCTATTGTGAAACCCTGCAAGAAGGAAAGCAGTGTCTAAAAATAGTTTTATTTAACACCAGTCTATTGTGAAACCCTGCAAGAAGGAAAGCAGTGTCTAAAAATAGTTTTATTTAACAGCAGTCTATTGAGAAACCCTGCACGAAAAAAGGAAAGCAGTGTCTAAAAATGGTTTTATTTAACACCAGTCTATTGTGAAACCCTGCAAGAAGGAAAGCAGTGTCTAAAAATAGTTTTATTTAACAGCAGTCTATTGTGAAACCCTGCAAGAAGGAAAGCAGTGTCTAAAAATGGTTTTATTTAACACCAGTCTATTGTGAAACCCTGCAAGAAGGAAAGCAGTGTCTAAAAATTGTTTTATTTAACAGCAGTCTATTGTGAAACCCTGCAAGAAGGAAAGCAGTGTCTAAAAATGGTTTTATTTAACACCAGTCTATTGTGAAACCCTGCAAGAAGGAAAGCAGTGTCTAAAAATGGTTTTATTTAACACCAGTCTATTGTGAAACCCTGCACCAAGAAAGGAAAGCAGTGTCTAAAAATGGTTTTATTTAACAGCAGTCTATTGTGAAACCCTGCACGAAGAAAGGAAAGCAGTGTTTAAAATATTTCTACTTAACAGCATTAAAGCAGGCTCGTCCTGTCCAATGCCAAATTAGCCAATTGCTAATATTTATTTTTAAAACCCCAGCTGCATTTAGCCTTTGTCTAATAAAATATTCCTTAAATTAACCATATTTTTAAAATGTTCAAGAAAATCCTTCAATTTAAAAGTTGTTGCAGTGCGAGCGTTGCTCATTAATTAATCATTGGCTAGTGGATATCACACATTTGATAATTCTAACTTAAAATCTTCAGAGGAAACCCATTACATTTTTCAGTTATTAACGAGCAGTCTTCACCAGGAAAGGCGAGTGATCACTCCCGCTCGCCTCCACACTCGCCTGGAAGGTTTTAGGAGAGTGGCAAAATGATCGCCTCTCACTAAAATATTTAATGCATTTTATTTGACACATCATGTGATTGCTCGCCTAGAACAATTTCAGGAGTCAGCTCGCCTTGATTTTGCTGGTGGCGAGGACTGAACGAGGGTCGGTATATTTGATGTGTTTCTGATCGTACTACATGTAGCAGCCCACACTCAGGGTTAGCTCTGCAAACTTACTCAAGACGGTCCCTTTAACCTTCTGACTACTGCAGGCAAACTCAAGACGGTCCCTTTAACCCTCTGACTACTGCAGGCAAACTCAAGACGGTCCCTTTAACCTTCTGATTACTGCAGGCAAACTCAAGACGGTCCCTTTAACCCTCTGACTACTGCAGGCAAACTCAAGACGGTCCCTTTAACCCTCTGACTACTGCAGGCAAACTCAAGACGGTCCCTTTAACCCTCTGACTACTGCAGGCAAACTCAAGACTGTCCCTTTAACCCTCTGACTACTGCAGGCAAACTCAAGACTGTCCCTTTAACCCTCTGACTACTGCAGGCAAACTCAAGACTGTCCCTTTAACCTTCTGACTACTGCAGGCAAACTCAAGACGGTCCCTTTAACCTTCTGACTACTGCAGGCAAACTCAAGACTGTCCCTTTAACCCTCTGACTACTGCAGGCAAACTCAAGACGGTCCCTTTAACCCTCTGACTACTGCAGACAAACTCAAGACGGTCCCTTTAACCCTCTGACTACTGCAGACAAACTCAAGACGGTCCCTTTAACCCTCTGACTACTGCAGGCAAACTCAAGACTGTCCCTTTAACACTCTGACTACTGCAGGCAAACTCAAGACGGTCCCTTTAACCCTCTGACTACTGCAGGCAAACTCAAGACGGTCCCTTTAACCCTCTGACTACTGCAGGCAAACTCAAGACGGTCCCTTTAACACTCTGACTGCTGCAGGCAAACTCAAGACGGTCCCTTTAACACTCTGACTGCTGCAGGCAAAATCAAGACGGTCCCTTTAACCCTCTGACTTCTGCAGGCAAACTCAAGACGGTCCCTTTAACCCTCTGACTACTGCAGGCAAACTCAAGACGGTCCCTTTAACCTTCTGACTACTGCAGGCAAACTCAAGACGGTCCCTTTAACTACTGCAGGCAAACTCTAGACGGTCCCTTTAACCTTCTGACTACTGCAGGCAAACTCAAGACGGTCCCTTTAACCTTCTGACTACTGCAGGCAAACTCTAGACGGTCCCTTTAACCCTCTGACTACTGCAGGCAAACTCAAGACTGTCCCTTTAACCTTCTGACTACTGCAGGCAAACTCAAGACTGTCCCTTTAACCTTCTGACTACTGCAGGCAAACTCAAGACGGTCCCTTTAACCTTCTGACTACTGCAGGCAAACTCTAGACGGTCCCTTTAACCCTCTGACTACTGCAGGCAAACTCAAGACTGTCCCTTTAACCCTCTGACTACTGCAGGCAAACTCAAGACGGTCCCTTTAACCCTCTGACTACTGCAGGCAAACTCAAGACGGTCCCTTTAACCCTCTGACTACTGCAGGCAAACTCAAGACGGTCCCTTTAACACTCTGACTACTGCAGGCAAACTCAAGACGGTCCCTTTAACCCTCTGACTTCTGCAGGCAAACTCAAGACTGTCCCTTTAACCCTCTGACTACTGCAGGCAAACTCAAGACGGTCCCTTTAACCCTCTGACTACTGCAGGCAAACTCAAGACGGCCCCTTTAACCCTCTGACTACTGTAGGCAAACTCAAGACGGTCCCTTTAACCCTCTGACTACTGCAGGCAAACTCAAGACGGTCCCTTTAACCCTCTGACTACTGCAGGCAAACTCTAGACGGCCCCTTTAACCCTCTGACTACTGCAGGCAAACTCTAGACGGTCCCTTTAACCCTCTGACTACTGCAGGCAAACTCAAGACGGTCCCTTTAACCCTCTGACTACTGCAGGCAAACTCAAGACGGCCCCTTTAACCCTCTGACTACTGTAGGCAAACTCAAGACGGTCCCTTTAACCCTCTGACTACTGCAGGCAAACTCAAGACGGTCCCTTTAACCCTCTGACTACTGCAGGCAAACTCAAGACGGCCCCTTTAACCCTCTGACTACTGCAGGCAAACTCAAGACGTTCCCTTTAACCCTCTGACTACTGTAGGCAAACTCAAGACGGTCCCTTTAACCTTCTGACTCAGGGGTTCAAAAATCCCATCGCCCGACGCCCGTTCCAAGTGGAATTTTCATGCCGGGCAAGTAATAATGTTAACTGCATATGCCCGATGACAAGTGACTAATGTAACACCTAAAACCATTTAAAATTTTGTTACAAGTCTCAGTAAAACCTTTGGAAAGAGTTCCGATCGTCCTAATATTTACATAGCTCATAGAAAAACTAACCCTCACCCTAAATGCTGGAACG
This sequence comes from Gigantopelta aegis, assembly GCF_016097555.1. Classification (NCBI taxonomy): domain Eukaryota; kingdom Metazoa; phylum Mollusca; class Gastropoda; order Neomphalida; family Peltospiridae; genus Gigantopelta; species Gigantopelta aegis. The sequence goes on along the minus strand of NC_054699.1, from coordinate 19,617,914 downwards.
ATCGGAACTCTTTCCAATGCGTTAACACACCAACACGGAAAACAATGTGTTGAAATGTTCGATAACAACTTTAGAGTTATTCCCCTTTTACTACCGACTAAGATCGGTAATTTCCGCCACTGAACGTTCGACTGAATTCGTACAAGTAATCAGTTTGATGATCTTCAAACTCTGAAATAGCGTCCAATACGCTTTACAGCTTATATAAAATTAAAGTTTATATGCCTTGTGTGCGCAATAAAAATGTTTAATCCTTGCAAACATTATATATGGGTGGGGTACAGTTTAAAATTATCATATTCAAATTAAATTAGACGTTAACGCGGTTCCGGAATCGGCTTTTTGCAAATGAACGGGGGCGTAAAGCAAGTTTATAATTTCCGAGTTCACTTGAACAAAGCATAAATATTATGAACTGTATTCTTGTAAAAGTTGCAAGATATTTTAGTTTAGATATAATAAACCTTGTAGCAGAACATGCTTAACGTTTTTTCAGTACATGAATATATTAGTTTTTTTCTGCTTTATTGATAGTTTCTAACAAATAAATTGTGCTCAATAAATTAAAAATACAAGGCTGCAATCTATGTACACCCTCTCCCCTGCTGTTGTTTACCAAGCCTGCACTATTTAAAAACATTTGCAGAGTAACATAGCTCATGTTTACTTTGAGCTCAACAACAGCTGTTTGTGAGACATTTCTCAGCTATGAATAGGGTAAAAACATCCCAGAGAAGTGTTTTGGGGGCAGACACAATGTTAAATAATATACTCACAATAATGACACATGGGCCAAAATCCCTTTTTGTTTTTGAACCAATGCCAGCCATAAAAGAATGGCTCGCAAGAGGAAAGGGATCTCACCACAGCCTCGGCCATACAAAACGTGGCCACTAAGACATACATCGACACAATAATTATATTTAGATGAACAAGTGGACACTACCGAACAAATAACAAAGTTTAAATCAACAAATGGACACTATTTAAAAAATAAGGTTCAAATCAACAAATAGAGAAAACGGTGGCTACTACTGGACAGACATACATTTAGTACTTCCTGGGTAAGTGTAAGTGTTGTGACCTACTGGCCAAATTCTTTATTTGTTTAATTGAACCAATTACCTTCAAGATTATTACATTACTAAGCATTGTATTAAAAGAACTGGTAACCTTAAGTATGGGCAAGTGGGAAAATATATGGGGCAAGTGATTGGCACTTGCCCTGCGGCAAGTAATTTTTTTGAAAATTTTTGAACCCCTGTGACTACTGCAGGCAAGATATCTTAAAGGAAACATGTCACGTAAACCATATTTGGCACCAACCATGTACAATTAATTATAAATTGAATCACCTAAAAAAAAAAAATTATACAAAATTAATTACTTAAAATATCTCCATAAAAGAACCCCAGATACGAGCTCTTAGTGGAAATTGCCGATCTTTAATGAGCAGGGCAATCACGAGGTCCGTGACGTCAGAGACGCGTCGCTTGATCTGAAGCCTTACACTTAAAAGCATTAGTCCGTACCACTCATAAAGAAGCTAAGACTTGCACAGCTTACCAAAACAATGAGTGTTCGTTCGCAAAACGTTTTGCCGTATCAATATGAGCTGTTAGTAAATGAAGAAAGACACACATTTACTTACAACAGTGATACTGAAGAAAAAACGGATAGCGAGTCGGAGGGTGGAGAAACTGATGGTGCCAGACCAGACCGGTCGACCAATTTACAGCCCGGAGCCCGAAAGTAACCCGGAGACAAAACCAAAACTCGGATGCTAATGCCGAGGTGTATACTGTTCATATTTAGCATAAAGATACACCTCGATATGATGTATTTAAATATGTAAAAAATATAAATGTAGGACAAACATTTTTTTTTTTTTTTTTTTTTTTTTTAGAAAATATCGCATTTTTTATGTTCGGGCTGTACATAATGAAATCTGTATGCACAGTGTAAACAAACGCTCTAATTTACGACAAGGCGCTTCACTTTCATTAACCTGGCTTATAAAACAACATAAATGACTTGAGAGTATAATCAACTTTTAAACTAAATATATTTCTATTTGCATCAATAGAACGAAATGGGGTTATAGTATTTTTCTCTCATAAAAAGTAGCATATTATTAGGCCTATTGGTAGGGTGCGTTAGAGTAAAAACGACCACTCACGATACCCAAGTGATAATTTTCTTTTCTTTGGTACTACGTAATTGGTCAGTTTTGTAATTTTAGATGGGAAAGTCTACTTAATCAAGGGTTTTACAGCATTATTTACAGTAATGAAGCAGGGCGGCTGATAATGTCCATTAACATTGTACTATAGTCGCGACAGGTTACGCCACAATACCCTGTGATCTTAAAAAAACTGGCACGTATTTTGTACGTATATCTAGACCGTGGTAATCACTTACCTGGTCGATACCCTACAATATACACCTGCCAATCAGGAATCACATGTGCAGGCCACGGAAAGAAAGGACCAATTAACTAAAACAACACTCCGATTCTCAAGTCAGCCCGTGGATGAAACATAATAGTTATTTCGACACCGACAGTAGTGGTTTATTTTGTATTGAACTTCGTGTTGCTTTGGGGCTTCGGGCGATGAGGAACGTTTTTGTGACGTATTCCGCCCGAAGATTAAAAACATTATTTAAAATTATTATTGTTTTCTACACGTTTTTTAAAAAGATATTTAAATACATCGTACTGAGATGTACCCTCATGCCAAATCCCATGTTTGTATATGCCATATTTAATTACTTGTTGACGTTTCCTTCTTCGGACGGTGAATACAGATTTTGTTATGTAGGCCTACAGCCCTAACATGAAAAATCTTCTTTTTTTTCCAAAAAAATAAATAAATAAAAAATTCTACAGTTTTGTTTTAACATATATAAATACATCATGCTGAGGTGTATCTTTGTGCCAAATATGTACAATGTACACCTCGGCATTCGCAACCAAGTACTGTTTTTGTAACCAGGTAACGTTCGGGCTCCGGGCTGTAAATAAGCTGACACCAAAGTACTATGCGGTGTTGGTGTCCAATCTTTTCTTTTGCGATAAAATACACGCGTCTTTCTTCGGATACAATCCTTTGGAAAACCATAAAAAGACAATCCCGATCGTTTAAACTGTTTATTTTTACACCCAAAGGCCGCGCAGTACGGCACTGTTGGACTGAAAAGATCGTAAGCCCCTTACTCCATATATAAAGAGTTAACAACAATGGAAGAGTACAGCGGCTCTGACGTCACTTCCCTTTTTTTCCGAACGCTCACGAAGAAATATGCATAAATCGTACTTTGATACTGATTAGCGTAATTTCTTCATTTTAAGTTAACTACACGTATTTTATTGTTATAAAGTTATTTGTATATTATTTTTATATCATTTTTCTTTTAAAATGAGCTATAATATGGTCTCGTGTCATGTTTCCTTTAACATACTGTACACTGTATACTGTGTACAGTGCATTCCCCAATTCATATTTCCCGTCGTTTTGCACACAACACTCACCGGAAAGACTTGTATAAGGCGTATCATAAAATATTGTTTGTTTCCGGTTACCCGACCGATCCTAAAACGTTTTTTGTATATCCAAAAATGTTTTTTTAATATAACAACGACTTCCACGAAAACATTCCAAAACTATCACAAGCACTAATTTGGTGTCATTTAGGGGATAACCCTACTGTGTTTTCCGATTTGCAGACGTATATCGGTGGTTTTACTGTCGCAAATTTAGTTTTATTGGCGACCCATTAGCCACGAAATGTTTTCTTCTAACAATTGATTGATGGAGTTACTTCCCTTCAAATTGAAGTTCGGTAACTTTCGTGAGATATCGGGCGAAGAGTCGGAAAATTGTTTTCACGAATATATGCGATCTTTTCCGATTTACTCTACATCTAGCGTAGCGAGGTGTTCCGATTAATAATAATAATAACTATGTTTAATGATTTACTCCAGCGACAAACTGGCCGTGTAGAAATTTAGTGACCTTCTGATAAACTAGAGGAGGGAATGTTTAGCGTATTACTTATGGAGTTTACTGCCAAATCAAATGATTAAATATGTCAGTAAGATCTCGATGTGTTTCGTGTTTGATGTCCAATAGCCGATGATATTAAAGATAAAAATCAATGTGCTCTAGTGGCGTCGTTAAATAAAACAAACTCTACTTTTCAACATTCGTTTGAGCATCCTGAGCATTTGTACTGCATTTCTATTCATTGGACCAATTGATTGCTTCAAACCAAGTGTGTACTTTAATACTTGATGCATACAGAATAAAACTAACATTGCAAATTATAAAATTGGTAAGTCTACCATTTCTTAGATACACTAGGAAAGATAATATTCATAACATTTTTTTTTAAATGTTATTGTTGGACAGATTAATATAGAACCCTTCTTTTCAGTTTTCCATTAAAAGAAATTGTTATAACTTATTTACTGGTTTCTATCCAATTAAGGTTCAACCAAGTCTGTCCTGGACCAGTACAGACGTTAAGTGTTAGTATGAGAGTAAACTTTCTGCCTACTATTAAACAGCAAGGGGTCTTTTGTATGTACTCTCCCACAGATAGGTTAGCACCATGTTGCCCTCAAAATCAAAATGCATTGCCTTTTATAAATTTATAAGTTGCCCATGTAAAAAGAAGCCTTTAAACACACCTATGTGGATAGTACTACATATTTCCTTTTTTTTAATTAAGTTATGAAATAGATATAGAAAATAAAATGGCCATAAGGTTTTTGTCCTTTTGAAAATTGTATAATGGAAAAAAAAAACCTTATATTTAAAACTGCACATAAAATATGCCCACAAAACGTCACTTTACCATGCCGTACTTCATTTCTAGGGAAAACACTGCGATGAATGGTATTGTTGGTTTGCATAATGCATTTCTATACATGCAGAGGTTATTTTGGATACCGGTAATCAACACCTTTAATACCGGCCTCGGTGGCGTCGTGGCAGGCCATCAGTCTACAGGCTGGTAGGTACTGGGTTCGGATCCCAGTCGAGGCATGGGATTTTTAATCTAGATACCGACTCCAAACCCTGAGTGAGTGCTCCGCAAGGCTCAATGGGTAGGTGTAAACCACTTGCACCGACCAGTGATCCATAACTGGTTCAACAAAGGCCATGGTTTGTGCTATCCTGCCTGTGGGAAGCGAAAATAAAAGATCCCTTGCTGCTAATCGGAAGAGTAGCCCATGTAGTGGCGACAGCGGGTTTCCTCTCAAAATCTGTGTGTTCCTTAACCATATGTCTAACGCCATATAACCGTAAATAAAATGTGTTGAGTGCGTCATTAAATAAAACATTTCTTTCTTTCAACATCTTTATTTAATATCCATAAATAAAATTATTTTCCAAAATAAAATGTTTTTCCTACCTACCTACCCTATATTTTTCCAGCATGTAATAGGAAACAAGTAAAAAAAAAAAGTTTGGCCTAACAAGAAACAGAAGTTAACCTAGCTTCCTGTATCTTTAGGTTTTCTTTTTGGGGGAAAATAACTTGTAAAATTTAGTTGAAAAAGTGGTTTTCAACAAATATTTTCGCTTGACAACAATGGCCGGCACGTCATGGTCATTTTCAGGGATCGATAGGTGATTGTAACAGCTAACTTGATACTAAATTTGATCGTTTTACCAACAACGAAATCATCAAATATTGCGATATGAATCTTTTTTTTTTTTTAAATAATCTTGTCAGAAAACCACTGTTATCGGGAGTAATAGACAAATACTAGACAGCTGGACACAAATGTCGGTAAGTAAATGCGACTTTTTCGATTTTTTTTGCCTAATTTTAGTCAACATTAACTGATCTAAAATATCATAAAAATTATAAAAACCCACAAAAATAATACATACCGATTCAAATATGAACTTTATTTTATGTATTTATAAATTATTTAAGTATTAATTATTAATTAATAAATATGTGAGTAAAAATTATAAACTTGTACCCACTCAACATGGTTTTTGTCAAAAATTAATCCAGCAGTCTAAAGGTTAATGACATAGCATAATAGTTAATCACCTTTTTTGCTGCAGTGAATGCTACTCCAGAGAAGGCGTATCTGTCGACAATCAGGGTAGTGCCGCTGTCTAAAATCTTCTTCATCTTTGGTCTACAAAATAAAAATAATAGAGCTGTCAGTAACACGGATTCAAAGAATCATACACTTTGCCATCAATCTATTGTCTTGACACAGACCACCTTTTCAGAACTAATTAAAAAAATTGTTTTTGGCCACTGATAAAAATGCTCCACCTACATGGCAATTTAAGCCTGCTTACAGCAAATTTAAACCAGTAAGTTAAATTACAACAGATATAAAAACAAAAAATTATCCAAGGCTAGCTCTGGGTAAGCAAAACATTTTGCCAAATTATCTAAAAAAAAGAAAGAAGCAAAACCCAGAGTTATTTTCCAACAAATCAATTATTACTTGCAATTTTTTTGCCAAATTAAAATAAAATTCTCCAGTTGTTATTGAAATTCACAATTGGCGAATTTAGCGAGTGGCAGGGCTAGATCTATTATCACTTCAACAAATGGCAATTATTTTTATCCCAGGGGCGAGACGAGACGTAGCCCAATTGTACAGCACTCACTCGATGCGCGGTCGGTCTAGGATCGATCCCTGTCGGTGGGCCAATTGGGCTATTTCTCGTTCCAGCCAGTGCTCCACAACTGGTGTAACAAAGGCTGTGGTATGTACTACCTTGTCTGTGGGATGGTGCATATAAAAGATCCCTTGCTGCTAATCGAAAAGAGTAGCCCATGAAGTGGCGACAGCGGGTTTGCTCTCTCAATATCTGTGTGGTCCTTAACCATATGTCTGACGCCATATAACCGTAAATAAAATGTGTTGAGTGCGTCATTAAATAAAACATTTCTGTCTTTTTTTTTTTTTTATCCCTCAGGTGAACTCTACAGACGAGCTAAATCCAACCCATTAAAAACTGCCGGGCTTCTTCATGAAATTCCATAATGGCAACACCAAAAAAAATCAAACTGACACACTCTCCCATCTATTTGCAGAAAACAGAAGATGAACAGCATGGTCCTCCAGCTCAGTCTTGTTACCAAGGTAACAGTTGATCATTTGTCCAATCGTTGTTGTTCGGTCTGAAAAAAAAGAAATCATTAATATTTAGCTAACAGTAGCCTAACACTAGCTGAAAAGATATCTGCCTGTTACCCCCAATATATATTGATACATACATGTATAGACGGAAACCCCACCCTAACCCTAAACAATATGGGGGCAACAGTCAGATATTTGTGAGAGATGCATGAACGAAACAATAATTCTCACAATCTTCTGAGGCCTGGAGAAGTTAGGTTTACCAATAATCCTTTTTCCTTGGGGCAGGACGTAGCCCAGTGGTAAAGTGCTCTCTTGATACGCGGTCAAGGATCAAACCCCATTGGGGGGGGGGCACACATTGGGCTATTTTTTGTTACAGCCAGTGCACCACAACTAATATATCAAACTCTGTGGTGTGAACTATCCTGTCTGTGCTCGTGCTGAGTATGATGTCGTTAAACAAAAGTTGAAAAACGTTTTTAACCCCTTCTATTTTGTCATTAAAAAAGTAGGCCCATCAGTTAATACCTGGAAACTTAATCAACTCTGATGGAATCCCTTCACTTTGGAGTCTCTTCAGTAGTTTCTGACATTGTGTCGTCTTCCCACTTCTGTCACATCCTTCAAACACAATCAACGCTCCTCTCGATGTAGCCATTGTAGATAGTTTGCGCCAAAAAATTTGAAGCCGGCCCGGAAAGGCAATACCACTTTTAAAAAATATATATATATATTTTTATTATTTTATTTTCGTATTACACATACTTTGGTACAATATATACAGATTCAATTTCAAATGTAAAAATAATAATTCGACTACCCCCCTCCCCCCACCCCAGGTTAGGCAACCAAAACAGCGAGGCCTGGGTTCCAACCTGGGTAGGCCTACCCTTTTTACGAGACCAGCGCTCAACCAAATAAGAAAGTACCACTAGCTACTACCACTAGCATCATATTGTAACCAATAATACTACATATATATGTACACGACATAACTTGTCTTTATGTACGCATAAATTGCTCGAGTCATTATCTCCGTAATTGTCCGTAACTAAGAATCCATGACGTTTCGCCCTCAGTCAGTTCGTCCCTAGTTTGACCTGTTCGCCCCATACCAGTTCGCCCAAGTCGATTCGCCCCCAACTATATGTCAGTTCGCTCCCAACTTTCAGTCAGTTCGCCCCCAACTCCCAATTATTTGTTACTTTTAAACAATTATTGATTTGTGTATGTTTCTTTTCTTAGCGTGATTTTCTAGTCCAGTCGTTCGTCATTCCTAAGCATTGTTATCATGAGTTGTCATCGTGGCATAAATAGCAAGCTGTAGTCGTCCTTCTTTTGGTTAAAATCGCAGAACGTTTTTGGTGACCGCTGACGTTGTAGTTTGTTGTATTTGTCCGCAGAAAGAACCGGTGCCAGCAGTATATTAATATATTTAAATTACCAGCTAGGATGTGTACCATCTTCTTATCGTGGGACCGACCATGGGTTTCGGTTTCAATACGATAGGTTCTCTTTGACTACACACGAAAAAGGCTGTTTACCATCCATGTATGAAGAACCTGCGACATGGCACACCTGACTCAGAATTAAACATTGATGACATTCATAATAACTCTGTTTATTCCGGATTACGAAAGTAAAATTCCGCGTGATCTGAAAATGTAAATCATACTTGCATCAAAGTTCGATGACGGCCGAACTGCGCATCTAAAAATGCACATGAGAGTGCGCGAACTCGTTTTAAAATAAGGTATGGTTGCACTAGAGGAAGCTCGGCACCCACAGATGGGTCCAGACCACACATTCACATCGACACAGTGGTATATGGGGGCGAACTGGTATCTTTGTGGGGGCGAACTGGTTATGCACATGGGGGCGGACTGACTGGGGGTGAACTGACTGGGGCGAACTGGCTTGGGGCGAAACGTCTGGTACCCCGTAACTCATGACGCCTTTCGTTGGTTTGGCTTGGTGGTGTTCCTCCGATATATTCGGAGCACTGCAGCAAAAAAGTTAATCAATATCGAGCACCTGTTACAAGCCTTAAGCATAGTGGCAGTAGTAGTGGAATCCATACATACAAACATCACTGCATTAATATCAGGGTGGTACTTTAAGCAGGGGGTTATTAACTATGACCAGCACATTTAGTGAACATGAATTCAATATAAGTGCATTAGAAATTTACACAATCTTGCAACCATTTAAAGGTGCTATGTTAGAAGTTCTAGTGAGCATCTGTTTGTGATAAAGATTCTCCAATAAAAATGTATTTTCTATTAGTAGATAAAATTATTTCCCATAATCATTTATGGGCATATAGTTAAAGGTGTAGTCTTTAAATGTTAAAGCAAAATTTAATAAAAACATGATTTGCAATAGCTGTCATTATACAACTTTGAGATAGCACCTTTAATAGATCACAAACTCAGAATTGTTCTTGACAGTTTTATTCCAAAGTTACTTATACATGTCTACACATATATTGTTTTGGAGAGGGATAAGGGTAAACCCACCAGAAAGGTCCCACATATTGTAATAGCAATGAAATTGACACATGTTGACCAAAATTTGTTATAGTCTGTTCCATTAAAGTGCACAAATCACCTGTTTACTGACATCTTTCTTTTACTTGCAAGCGTAAACACCACCTTGTACATCAATGAGAACCAAAACAATTAAATGCTAAATTAGGTAGACTATCATTAAATAGATATTTACAAACTATTTAGTTGTCTGTTTAATATGCAAGAGATAATCGACAAAAATCATTTTTATTCTATTTCCGACAGTACTTTTTTTTAGCCAAAAAATATTTTACACCGACTAATAATTAGGGTTACATATATGTTGTTTATGGAAAAATATATGTTTTGTCTCAATACTATAGCTATGTGTCAGAATTAATAAATGTTTGACATCCAATATCCAATGATTACTGGTAATTAATTATAGCGTCATTATGAAAAATGCCATCTGGTCACAGTTTAAAAACATATTTTCTTTATTAGTTTGTCCTACTAAACTACATAAATTTAATTATTCTTTTGTTAATCTGTTTCTACCAGTTAGAGATCCATTTTGTATGTCTGTATTGGGTATAGGTAAGTTTGTTTGTTTTGTTTAACGACACCATTAGAGCACATTGATTTATTAATCATAGGCTATTGGATGTCAAACATTAGGTGATTCTGATATATAGTCTTAGAAAGGAAACCCACTGTATTTTTTCATGAATAGCAAGGGATCTTTTATATGCATCATCCTATAAACAGGATAGTACATACCAAGTCCTTTGATATACCAGTCGTGGTGCATTGGCTGGAGCAAAAAATAGTTCAATGGGCCCACCGACGGGTATCAATCCAAGACTGACTGTACATTAAGCAAGTACTTTCCCACTGGGCTATATCGCGCCCTCGGGTATAAACTATGACCAATTGTTACATTTTTAAATGATTCAGTCTAAATGTTAGTGTCCATCAAAACAACAGATATGGTGTTTGCTTTGCTTTGGCACACTGTGCATTATGCGTGTATATTATGTCTGTGTGTTATGTGTGTGTGTTATGTGTGTGTGTCTGTGTTATGTGTATGTATGTGTGTTATGTGTGTTATGTGTGTGTTGTGTATGTGTGTGTTGTGTGTTGTGTATGTGTATTATGTGTGTGTGTTGTCTGTGTCTATATGTGTGTGTCTGCATGTGTTTGTGTGTCTGTGTGTATCCATGTGTGTGTGCATGTGTGTGTATATGTGTCTGTGTGTCTGTGTGTGTATATGTGTGTGTCTGTGTGTTGTGTGTGTGTGTCTGTGCGTCTCTGTGTGTGTGTGTGTATGTGTGTGTGTGCGTCTGTGTGTCTGTGTGTGTGTCTGTGTATCTGTGTGTGTGTCTGTGTGTGTGTGTCTCTGTGTGTTTGTGTGTGTGTGTCTGTGTGTGTGTGTCTCTGTGTGTCTGTGTGTATGTGTATGTGTATGTGTGTCTGTGTGTATCTATGTGTGTATGTGTGTGTGTGTGTGTGTGATGTAACAGTGTTCAGTACTCTCTCAACATACTGGCATCTGCTGTCCAATGGATGGGATATATCCCACTCTGTAGAGTGCTTGTCTGAGGTGCCATGGATCAAAGAATCTATCACCCCCACCCCCTACCTCTCAGTGGACTAATAAGGTTTTTCCCCCACCCAACCACTGCCCCACAACTGGAATATCAAACAGCATGATATATACTGTCCTGTATTTGGTAAAACACATTTAAAAGATCCCTTGCTACTTTATCATTGGAAGTAGCTTATGTATCTATGCATGTGCAGCAGGTTTCCTCTCTTTTTCTCAACCAAATGTCAAAATAACTATATGTTAGACACAAAATAACCATACTTTAACATTTAATATTCCTTTCCTTTCGAAATCAACAAATGACACCGATATGCTATGGCAAGCAAAAAGCCCCGATACCTCCTCCATTCAGAACATCTGAGACAGTATTGGAAGACTTTCCCAGCTGTTTTCATTCTCAGTTTCCTTTGGGGAATTAACTGTTAACCACCATCATTTGTCACAAAATTCATTGTTACTACTAGTATCCAACCATTATCATCATTAAATATATCAAGATACTTTGTTGATCTCAGTGGTGGTTCCAGAGGAGGGTCACAGGGGTCCTGTGATCAGCCCACCGGCCTCAAGTACCCTTTGAACAAAAATTATTACTCATCTACAATATACAATACCCGTCTGAAGTACCCTTTAAATAAAATTATTACTCATCTACAATATACAATACCCGTCTGAAGTACCCTTTAAATAAAATTATTACTCATCTACAATATACAATACCCGTCTGAAGTACCCCTTTAAATAAAATTATTACTCATCTACAATATACAATACCCGTCTGAAGTACCCCTTTAAATAAAATTATTAATCATCTACAATATACAATACCCGTCTGAAGTACCCTTCCCCTTTAAATAAAAGTATTAATCATCTGAAGTACAATATACAATACCCGTCTGAAGTACCCCTTTAAATAAAAGTATTACTCATCTACAATATACAATACCCGTCTGAAGTACCCCTTTAAATAAAATTATTAATCATCTACAATATACAATACCCGTCTGAAGTACCCTTTAAATAAAATTATTACTCATCTACAATATACAATACCCGTCTGAAGTACCCTTTAAATAAAATTATTACTCATCTACAATATACAATACCCGTCTGAAGTACCCCTTTAAATAAAATTATTACTCATCTACAATATACAATACCCGTCTGAAGTACCCCTTTTATCTACAATAAAATTATTACTCATCTACAATATACAATACAATACCCGTCTGAACCCGTCTGAAGTACCCTTTAAATAAAAGTATCAATCATCTACAATATACAATACCCGTCTGAAGTACCCCTTTAAATAAAAGTATCAATCATCTACAATATACAATACCTGTCTGAAGTACCCCTTTAAATAAAAGTATCAATCATCTACAATATACAATACCCATCTGAAGTACCCCTTTAAATAAAATTATTAATCATCTACAATATACAATACAAAAGCTGTCCTGAAAATGCATTTCTGAGCATCTTTATTTTACGAGTTTGAGGGGAGTATCCAAAGTATCCCCCCCCCCCAATATACCCCCCCCCCCCCCCCCCCCCCCCCCCAACTACCTATAGATTTCAACTCCCATTGGACGTTCAGTTCATTTGCCCTTGACCAACTCGGTGATGCCCTTTTTAGAATTTTGTATCTCCATCCCGTATACAACACTAATTTTGTGTCTCCACCCCGTATACAATTTTAACACTCAGTATACAACACCAATAATTTTGTGTCCTGACCACACCTCACCCTTAAAGTGAATCGGAAAAAATTGGTGGTCAAGCTGCTCATTTCAGAGATAATGGGTAGCATCTATGATTACCCTAGTTCCACACAAAATTTTAGTACTTTTTAACAGGTACCCCATACATTTTTCAAGCACAAGGCTACTTGACAGTGGTACTAGATGAAATAAAATTGCATACATTTTTTGCCTAGATGAAACTAACTTGTTTTACAACCAACACACTCACATTTATCACCAATCACAGGACTTGTGGTGTTAACTTCTCTATCAAAAGTTTGGTGCACCTCAAACTCTGACCCAGCTGGAAGTTATTTGGTTTAGTACTACCTACAATATGCATATTGATGTTAAACCATGCATTTATTCTGATTAAATCAAACATTAATTCACACCCAATCAGTAGTCCCTGTAATATGTTTGGTATCTATGACAAAAATACAAAGCAACAACAGAAATGTGACGTGCAAAATAATAATATAATGTGTCGTTTTCGGTGGTAATGTGAAATCAACAGAACACTGAAATATAGATATTTTTGTATTTCAAGCTGACAGATATGTACTGAAAAGAAGAGAGTTTCTGTTTTAATTAATATGATAATTGATATATGATAATTTACACCAATGGGGATTATGTACGAGGTAATTGTATAATTTATTTGTGTGTTTTTTCGTTGTTTTTTTGCTCGGTGTATTAAACATCTGCATGTGACATTAAGATAAGATGGAATATATTAGCATACAGCAGCTGCAGGATTTTTGTTAGGGAACGGTAGGTTAACAAAACCCAGGGCATGCAGGGCCATAGCTAGGATTTTTTGTTGGGGGGGCGGGGGTCAAATTAATAGTTATTAGTCTAAAACTCCTTAAAAGGTTAAGAAGAGAATTTTCTTTAAGTTTCTATAATTTGTTCTGGATTTTTTTCTTGCCCCCTCCCCCCGCTAGCTATGGCCCTGGCATGTACTGTACTTCAAGTAAACTAACCTGCATAATACAAAGGTAATTTTACTCCAGAAACACCCAGTTCGACAAGATATTACGTTTTCCCCACTGAAAATAAATAAATCCATTCTGTTCATGTGTTAACTAACTCAGGAAGTTATGGGACACTTTGAAGTTTGGACCGGCGTCGTGGTTAGGCCATCGGTCTACAGGCTGGTAGGTACTGGGTTTGGATCCCAGTTGAGGCATGGGATTTTTAATCCAGATACAGACTCCAAACCCTGAGTGAGTGCTCCGCAAGGATCAGGTGTAAACCACTTGTACAGACCAGTGATCCATAACTGGTTCAACAAAGGCCATGGTTTGTGCTATCCTGCCTGTGGGAAGCGCAAATAAAAGATCCATTGCTGCCTGTCGTAAAAGAGTAGCCTATGTGGCAACAGAAGGTTTCCTCTAAAAAACAGTGTCAGAATGACCATATGTTTGACGTCCAATAGCCGATGATAAGATAAAAAATCAATGTGCTCTAGTGGCATCGTTAAATAAAACAAACTTTACTTTACTTTTTTACTTTGAAGTTTTGGGGTTATATCTGCCCCTGATTAGTTAAAATATCGTCTTGGTAACACTGGCTAATAATAATTATACATGTAGTTTATAGAGTACCCAGGGTCTCAAATTCCATGAAATATTTTGGTTCTCAACAACCCAGGGCCATAACCAAAATAAAATAACAATGTTGTTGTTTTGTTTTTGTTGTTTGTTTGTTTTTTTGGGGGGAGGGGGGAGTCAATGAAAACAAATGAAGGTCAGTAATATGTGATTTTACTTTAGATAGAAAATAAGGGAAGTCTAAACCAAATGGGCACTTTTTGAAGAGGTGGAGGTAAGGGGGGGTATTTTAACCCCATTGATAAGAATACTCCATTTCTTTCGAGTCTGCCCTGGACTCGGCCACTTGCAAAGTCTGAGGTTGTGCCCAAGTTAAGTTTGTTTTGTTTAGCAACACCACTAGAGCACACTGATTTATTAATCATCAGCTACTGGATGTAAAACATTTGGTAATTTTGACTAGTTTTCAAACAAAATCTGCTACCTTTTTCCATTAGCAGCAAGGGGTCTTTTATGTGCCCATTCCCACAAGCAGGACAGCACATACTAGAGCTATTGGTATACTGGTTGGTGCAGGGTGCACATGCCTAAACCTTAACTGAAGTTGTCGGTACAATTAATGAAAAAGTGCTGTCAGTAATATACTGTAAATAATGTACAATTTCACTTGCTGTACCAGGGGCGGGATGTAGCCCAGTGGTACAGTGCTCGCTCGATGTGCGGTCGGTGTGGGATCAATCCCCGCTGGTGGGCCCATTGGGCTATTTCTTTTTCCAGCCAATGCACCACGACTGGTATATCAAAGGCCGTGATATGTGCTACCCTGTCTGTTGGATGGTGCATATAAAAGATCCCTTGATGTTATCGAAAAGAGTAGCCCATGAAGTGGCGATAGCGGGTTTCCTCTCTCAATATCTGTGTGGTCTTTAACCTTATGTCTGATGCCATATAACCGTAAATAAAATGTGTTGAGTGTGTCGTTAAGTAAAACATTTCCTTCCTTGCTGTACCAATATGATAAAAATATTAACTCACCACCAGACACCACCAGGCTAATCATTTATCTTGTATCAGTGTGTATTTATGTCAGTAGGTTTAGCAAAAATCAAGGCCTATTTGTAGCAGGACAGCTGTCATTCCAACCAACCCAGTGAGCTCATTAGGACAACTGTCATTCCAACCAACCCAGTGAGCTTGTTTAGGTGGGAATTTTCTCTAAATAAAAACATTACACATATTGAATTGAAAAATGGCCGTTTATTTTAAACGACATCATACTGATACAAAACATTTAATAATTAATTAACTAATTAACCAAAATTCCCATCAAAGGTGGGCATTAAACTACCGCCATACATAAAACATGTCACAGACCTGCATATTCGATCCGATAGAATATCTATACATGTATGCATATATATGTAATACAATAAAACTACATAACATGATTTGTTCTTATGATTTAGGTAAAAGGGGAGGTGGGTGGGTGTTTCTCCACTAGTATTTCTTTCGTCTTCGATGTTTGGTGTGATGGCACACTGCGTACAACTGTAACTGTAATTTCATTGGTCAAGCCAACCAGTGCTTTCATAGAAATTTAGGAATGGTACTAACCGATGGATATTTAAAGTTTGAAATTATAAAATCGAATGGTGATCAATTTAATCCATTTGCCTGCAACAAATACACTTTTAATAAGTTTTATTTACACAAGTTTTTTTTTTTTTAAACCCTGGTTAACTATCTATATGGTGAAAAATGTGGAGCAAAGTTAACCCAGGTTATTTTAACTCCACAAACGTACAATGTACCAGGGCCAGTTGCACTTTTACCTTTTATCTTTAGTTCCACCATTATTCCTTTGTAAATGAAGGAAGGAAGGAAGGAAATGTTTTATTTAACGACACACTCAACATATTTTATTTACGGTTATATGGCGTCGGACATATTGTTAAGGACCACACAGATATTGATAAACGAAACCCATTGTCGCCACTTCATGGGCTATTCTTTTCGATTAGCAGCAAGGGATCTTTTATATGCACCATCCCACAGACAGGATAGCACATACCATGGCCTTTGATATACCAGTCATGGTGCACTGGCTGGAATGAGAAATAGCCCAATGGGCCCACCAACAGGGATTGATCCCACACCGACCGCGCATCAAGCGAGTGCTTTACCACTGGGCTATGTCCCACCCACCTTTGTAAACAAAAATATACTGAAGATGTTGATCAATGTTGTGAAAGAAGGAAATGTTTTATTTAACAACACACTCAACACATTTTATTTACGTTTGGTTATATGGTGTCAGACCACACATTGATATTAAGAGAGAAACCCGCTGTCACCACTTCATGGGCTACTTTTTGATTAGCAGCAAGGGTTCTGTTATATACACCATACCACAGACAGGGTAGTAGGCCTACATACCACGGCCAATCATGGTGCACTGGCTGGAACGAGAAATAGATGATGCCTGAAGTAAACAAACATCTTCCATGATCTCTATAGTGGAGTCAGACACTTTAGTTTTTTTTTTTTACTTCTATTCTGAAGAAGAAAAAAAGAGAAAAAGAGCAGGGACAGTAATTAGTTAATTTGTTTGGGTTTTTTTTATTGTGGGTTTTTTAGCAACAAATTACTGACATTATACCTGTATATGTAGTTCAGAGACACCAGTTTTAAATGGTGTCAGAATTATTCTTGTAGATGCAACACAGATTTAACCCAGGTTAAATCAATGCTCATGTATAGATGTAGTAATACATAAGATACAAATTACCTTAAGGAAAAATTGCTTGAAAGTTTGTGGATCTTGAAACATATGGGTCCCAACTGTTGGGGTGGGGGTTTTCATCAAAGGAAAAGGACTGAAACAGTTTTGGGTGGTCTAAAGCAAGAGATATTCTGGTAAAAACAAGCATATTCTGATAGTTCTGCTGACATAATACATATCCCCTACCAAGTCCAACAAATTTTTATATCTTCTAAGTTCAAGAGCTATAACTCTATTTAAAAAATGAGCAAATGTCCATGAAAGTCAAAATCGGACTTCTTTTTAAATCAGACGTCTTCTTTATCGGCACGAGTTCGACCCGTTACTCCCTCATCCCATTTTTTCAATGGCTAGGGTTAGTCTTAGAGACTTTGATATAGAGTGGTACGGGTCAAACTCTTTCCCATTTCTCCTTTACCAAACCTCACTTCTCCCTAATGTTCCTCACTTCTCCCTAATGTGTCTATAGAGGGAGAAGTGACTTCTCCCTGTTTTTCTATCCAAGCTTGAACCCTGATTAATACAATGTTTGGTTGTAATATTAAAATTTGTAATTTAAGAAGGGATTAACACATACCGAAATTCTGGAGAATTACTGGTTGATATACCATTTGTGATTTCACCAAGTTGAGCATTTATATCCAATAAATAAAATGTGTTGAGTGCATCGTTAAATAAAACATTTCCTTCCTTATATCAAATAAAATAAACCTATTCTATTTACATAACCATAACCCTGATTTGTTTCTTTTGGTGATCAGTATATGACCTCACTGACACTGTGCACAGCTGTTCACTGCAAAGTGTTCCATAAAGAAAAGAAAAAACACCCCAAAACAACAACAAAAAAGCCAATCAGTTGCATTTTTTTTCTTTACTAATGAGATAACAAGACATTTTCTTCTTCAAAAGGACAGTTTTCTACAGTAGGACAAAACAGGAGGTTATTAATTAATTGTCAGGGTTCCATTTTACGAACCGATCTTAGCACTAAGATCACCTTAAGTGCGTCAGGTAGCTATAGACTTAGGTGATCTTAGCTCTAAGATCGCTTTGTAAAATGGGGCCCTGAAAACTACCATGGAATCCACATGGGTTCACAGGTTAGTATGATACCAGTCACATCAATATCTTAGTAAACATAGAATAACATGAACAAAACAATCTCAGGAATGTGACGCATGTATATTTCAGTACAAACAAAAAGCTACATCACAGATATCTTTAGGCACACTGGTTACAGAACAAACAAATCATTCACACAAAATTCTTCGCTATGTTAGAAACATAATTTATAATAATCACAAAAGCTTTTCCTACTTGATCAAAAACAAATCTACATCAGCACATGTAGGCCCATGTATAAAACTGAGAACACACTTTTACTGATGTTTCACAGGAGATATCAACAAAAAGTCCACAATTGCAATATTTGTTGTTGAGTGGAGGATTTTTGTATAAAGACTGAAAGACAAATAAAATCAGCCCTAAATATAATATCTCTAAATTCAACAATTTAATTAAGCACATCATCACTAAAACTAATAGTATCTCTGAATGATGTCCTTAAAATTAATAATGTCAAGGATTTAAGCCATGATGGTTTTTGGGTGGATATCTTTGGCAAATTTTAACTTTTCATTTTCCTTCCTTTTTTTATAACTTCTCATTTGGAAATTTTTGTTAGAATGATAATTCTGAATAATAATAAAAAAGAATTATTGGTATAGAAAAATTATCTTTCTTCAATAATAATTATGCATACAAGAAAAAGTAAATTTGACTTCTTTTTTGTTTTTACCAATATATGTTCTTCAAGATAAATTAAGTGGGATTAAAGGTGACAAAGGGACGTCAATTTGATCTGCAAAAGAATAAAGAAAACAAAAAGAAGAAAAGACACTTGGGTAGATAGTATCTCCATTGATATTTGTTTCCACATTACATTTATGTAATTAATACAAACATTACTATGCTCATTGTGAATTAAATCTGATCCACAATATCAAGTGTTTCCCATTTCTTTCAGTTTATATTCTGACAACTTCCTTCCATGAAATAACTTCCAAACACTCATGCATGTTTTATATAGTTCAAAACCAGTGTTCTGTTAAAGGCATATTGTCACAGACCACTGACCTATTTAATGGTGTAACAAAGTATTACCTTAACAAAATTAATTTGATTTGTCCCTAAATGTACTTTATTCAACCATATTTTTAACCACCATACTCCATTTATTAGTGACATTTCGTAAAAAAAAAAAATTAATTATGGCAATGGTCCATAATTCAAAAACTAAAATTGTCGAGAGGGATGACATGGATTTCACTCCATCATGGTTCAGTTACGGTGATGTGATAGCTAGATTTGGTTTCTAATAATTAATGTAATTTTTACTTATCCATTTTTAGAGAAATCTGAACCTTAAATCTGTGAGAGTATGCCTTTAAGTTGGTCTCACTATCACATACTATAGTCTGATGTTCACACATTAAAGAAACCGTCCATCCATTGTTGCCACTGTAACATGTTTCCCCGACTAGAAGAGCCCTTTTAATGACTAAAAGTATATATTATATACAATTTTTTGTTTAGAGTATCAGTGTCTGTATAAACAAAGTGCTTCTTGCCACACTAATGCTTGCTGTTGCTCAAACAAGATTTTTTATTTCACAATAATATTGTATGGATGAAAAATACACATGCAGACCTCTGGAAAAAAAAGTGACAACCATCATTTCGTTTGGGCAAGTAAAATTTGCACATTAAATTGAAGACATTTATGTGCTCATGATGGGCAAGGCGAAAATGAAATGAGTTTTTGTTTTTGTATAACCCTCAAGAGTAGACTGAAGATTGAGCTATTACAAACATTAAGCCGACTAGATATACAATGTAAATACAGACTTCAATATTCCCAAGACGAAAACGTATTGAATAATATATGTAAACAGTTTAGTCATAAAAAAGGATTCTGTTGGTCTTAAAAGCTTGTAACAAGGGCAGCAAACTCTTCAACGTGTGTTTCTCTCTCTACGCGAGTACAGTACTGCAACATGGACATCACTGGCGATGCCTGGAAGTAGAGTTGAACTAGATACCCAATGTCACTCAAAACAGACATCAATATTCCCAACTAGAAAACGTATTGAATACGTAAACATTTTAGTCATATAAAAAACTCTTCAACAAGTGTGTTTCTCCCTCTCTGTGTATGCGCATGCAGTGTCATGACGTGGATATGACTGGCCGTGGTGTTGCGACGATGTCATCGTTGAAGGACAGCTCCTGTGTCCACTCGTACAGCTTGCTTCCCTCCTGCTCCAGGTATTCGTCGGGGTCAGCTTCGTACCTGTCTTCGTTCTGAGCGCTGGCCGAAAAAACATTCCCAGAGTCCCCTTCACGCTCCACATCCTGAAATTGTAGATCAAACTGAACTATTTTAAAGCTGCACTAACTCTTCTCAATCCTAGACATCTCAACACCAAAAAGGTCCTAGTAACAAGCTACTCTCAGCAAAACTAAGTTCCAAAACATATCTAGCTCCCCAGTTCCAATTTGGCAGACCGACCAAAAATGCACCAAATTTCCTTCATTCAAATTGTGCACCTTTTCCCCTTAGGCATTAATCCTACTGGACATTCAAAAATTCCACAGCACCAAAACCAACCAATCCTGGTCGGGCTGCTGGTGCTCTCTTGTACCTACCTGTGCAGGGGGTCCCTTCTCCCACCCACCCCAACCCTTTCCTGTCCTGCTCTGAATGTGCATGTTAATCCCTATACCATACCATTCTCAACCCACCCAATTAATCATGGCAGTCGGCAATGGTATGGTGTTTTCAATGTTCTTCAGCAGTTATTTTGCCATGGAACTTTCAATTTTCTATGTCACTTTTCTTAATTAAATATTTATTTTTGTCAATTTCTAGAATAGATCATCAACTTTATTTGATTTTTAAAAATATAATTCCTTTAAATGTTATTTACAAGTTAGGTCACATTCAAATACAATTTTGGTGACACTACGCGCGTACATACTCCATGTCACTTTTTATAGTTAATTATTTATTTCGGTAAATTTTTAGTATATTTTATTGAAATTGATACCTCACATTAGCAGAGTGATACTGCTACATGGTATATTTTTTGTAAAAAAACTAAATTAACTACAGATCCAGCTGACCAATATTATTATATCTCCATCTCCCCAACTAAAATGATATTAGACAAATTAAACAATGGCTTTGCAGGGCACTTCTTAGTTTAGGAAAGGGGTGTGCGCACCCAGTACCAACCCCTTGGATTCGTACCTGATACTTCAAATTTATTATACAATTTTATAGTAGGATGGGGAAGAGTATACCCGGCTTTAAAACAATAGTTTTGTCTTAATTTTGTGTAAACGAAAAACGGGAAAGCAACCCTGCCAATTAAGGAAATGGCAAAAAATATACCATAGAACAAAAGATTTATCCACAGCATTTTCCATGGCAGTTATGTAGTTAATGTGAAAGAGAGAAGTTAATTTTTCAGTAGGCATTTTGTAGCTGACATTAAGATACGAACCTAATACCCACACCATGCTTAAAACCTAATAGCTTAACAACTTTATTTTTCATTTCATTGCAACTTATTTTCGTGCTTATATCCAATTAAGGTTCAATCACACTGTCCTGGGCACACACCTCAGGTATCTGGGCTGTCTGTCCTGGACAGAGGGTTAGTGGTTAATGAGAGAGAAGAGGGTGTAGTGTTCTTACACCTACCCATTGAGTCATTAAAACTCGCTCTGGGTGGGAACCGGTACCAGGCTGCAAACCTAGTACTTACCAGCCTTATGTCGTAACCATGTCACCACCGAAGCCGGTCACATGGACATTTCATTTGATTTCAACTTATTTTCGTGTTTATATCCAATTAAGGTTCAATCATGCTGTCCTGGGCACACACCTCAGCTATTAGAACTGTCTGTCCAGGACAGACGTTAGTTTGTTAGTGGTTAGTGGGGGAAAAAAGAGGGTGTAGTGTTCTTACACCTACTCAATAAGTCATTAAAATAAGCTGTGGATGGGAGCCGGTACCGGGCTGCGAACTCAGTACCTACCAGCCTTATGTCTGATGGCTTAACCACATCACCACCGAGGCCGGTTACAACTTTATATCATTGAACAGCACAGATCGAAGTTCAAATTCGTACCTTGTCCAGGCCGTACATTTTCCTCATTTTCGACGCTCGCAGTCTCGCCTTGCGCGACCGTCTGCTACTGGACAACTCACTGTTGTTAATATTTAAACCCGACTCCCTCACTCTGCCTGGTGTGGGTGCCGGCACAGGAGGTATTCTGAAAAAGGAATGAATGATATATATACATACATCATTGCGAACATACATTATATAAGCATTTATTTTCACTCCAAAATTGAGAACATTTCCGTCTCATTTTTTTGCTATGTGACCGCATCTGGTCTTTGAAAATATGGCCTTTGATCTATGTTAGCTTAATTTTAGAAAAACTATGGATGTGTTGTAACTGAATCTCCTGAGGGACTGGTCTTTGAGAATATGGTCTATGATCTATACTTGCCTCAATGCAGAAATACTACAGATGTGTTGTAAATTAATCTACCAAGTGACTGGTCTTTGAGTATATGGCCTATAAATCTATACTTGCCTCACTGCAGAAAAACTGTGGATGTGTTGTAAGTGAACTTCCCGAGTGACTGGTCTTTGAGAATATGGCTTCTGATCTATGTTAGCTTAACTTTAGAAATACTGTGGATGTGTTTAACTGAATCTCCTGAGGGACTGGTCTTTGAGAATATGGCCTATAAATCTATACTTGCCTCAATGCAGAAAAACTGTGGATGTGTTGTAATTCAATTTCCCCAAGTGACTGGCCTTTGAGAATATGGTCTATGATCTATGTTAGCTTAATTTTAGAAATACTATGGATCTGTTTAACTGAATCTCCTGAGGGACTGGTCCTTGAGAATGTGGCCTATCAATCTATACTTACCTCACTGCAGAAATACTACAGATGTGTTATAACTGAATCTACTGAGTGACTGGTCTTTGAGTATACGGCCTATAAATCTATACTTGCCTCACTGCAGAAATACTGCAGATGTGTTGTAATTGAATCTACTGAGAGACTGGTCTTTGAGTATACGGCCTATAAATCTATACTTGCCTCACTGCAGAAATACTGCAGATGTGTTGTAACTGAATCTACTGAGTGACTGGTCTTTGAGTATACGGCCTATAAATCTATACTTGCCTCACTGCAGAAATACTGTGGATGTGTAGTAATTGAATTTCCCAGAGTGACTGGTCTTTTAGAATATGGCCTATGATCTATGTTAGCTTAATTTTATGGCCTATGATCTATATTTGCCTCAGAAGGAAGGAAATGTTTTATTTAATGATGCACTCAACACATTTTATTTATGGTTATATGGCGTCAGACATATTATTAAGGACCACACAGATATATAGAGAAGAAACCTGCTGTTGCCACTTCATGGGCTACTCTTTTCAATTAGCAGCAAGGGATCTTTATATGCACCATCCCACAGACAGGATAGCACATACCATGGCCTTTGATACACCAGTCGTGATGCACTGGCTAGAACGAGATACTTGCCTTGGTGCAGAAATACTGCGGATGTGTTGTAACTGAATCTCCTGAGTGACCGGCCTTGTCACAAGCAGTGGAATTTCATCTTTCAGTCTCGGGGTCATCACGTTGTTGTAGGCGTAATCAACGATGTCGTAAAATATCGTCCGACGAGACAGATCTGTGAAAATAAAGATATGTTTATAAAAACAATTGCCATGGCGAATACATCGCATTATAACACTGCTTACATTTATTTAACTGAATCCATTACAGCATTGGCTTATTTATTTTTCAAACACTCCTGTTAATGGCCTCTGCCAAAAATAACCCTGAGAAACCTACATTTGAAAACAATCCACAAAATAGTTGGAACAATTCATTTTGACAACAGGTAAACATAACCAGTTCTGGTTGTCTGCCCTTGATTTCATAATACAGTGAAACCTCTCGAACCGGACACTCACAGGACCAAGTAAAAAAAAGTCTGGTTTTAAGGAGTATCCAGTTTAGAGAGGTTCTATTCTGGACTGATATTTAAATAGGGATAGTGACAACTGTACCTATAAGCAGCCAACATTAGTTGATGAATTATAAATTGTATACCAGGTCATCAAAACGTTTTACCTTCCAAAAGGAAGAAGAAGGAAATGTTTTATTTAATAACACACTCGACACATTTTATTTACGATTTTATGGCGTCGGACATATGGTTAAGGACCACACATATATATAGAGAGGAAACCTGCTGTCACCACTTCATGGGCTATACTTCGATTAGAAGCAAGGGATTGTTAATATGCACCATCCCACAGACAGGATAGCACATACCACAGCCTTTGTTATACCAGTTGTGGAGCACTGGTTGGAACGAGCCTTCCAATAGGAGGCAGCCCTTAAAATTCATAACAGCAATCAGCAGTGCTGCTTCAAACAGCTGTTTAATATGTAACGGCAGTCAAAAAGACGATTTGACATTTGAGAGCTGGGAAAATGCCATTCTGATATGAACATAGACAGTTTTAAACACCTTTGTAATAAAGAGAGGATATTTCATGTATTACAAAACAAAGGTTGATATCTCACCAAGTGAAGTCTGCAGTCTTATCACACAAGTCACACTCATATTTCTTGTTACTTCGCCGACTGTTATACAATAACATTATGTAATTTATTAGACTGCTCACCATCTAATGTCAGCTTCCTCCAGTAGTTCTCTCTACCACCCATGTATGCTGGAGTCTCATCCAGATTGGACAGGTACTGAAACAAAAAAAAATTAAAATATTTTAAATGCATAAATTAAAGATAATGCAAGGATATATTAATGCATGGATAGATGGATGGATGGATGGATGAATGATGGGCAAGTGGATGGATGGGTGGGTATGCGTGTGGATGGATGACTGCGTGGGTGGGTGGATGGAAGGATGAATGGGTGGGTGAATGGAGAATGGGTGTATGGAAGGATGGGTGGATGAATGTGTAGATGAGTGGATGAATGTATGGATGGATAGGAAAATGGATGGATGGATGGATGGATGGATGAATGGATGGATGAATGGGTAGTTGGATGTGTAGTTGGATGGGTGGGTGAAAGGGTAGTTGGATAGATGGATAATAGGAGAGTGGATGGATAGATGGATGGATTAGTTTCAATGGATGGGTGGATGAATGAATGAATGAATGGATGGATGGATAAATGGATGGATGGATGGATGGATGGATAGATGGGTGGGTGAATGGGTAGTTGGATGGGTGGGTGAATGGGTAGTTGGATAGATAGATAATGGGAGAATGGATGGATAGACGAATGGATTGGTTTCAATGGATGGGTTGATGGATGGATGAATGAATGGATGGATGGGTGGATGAATGGGTAGTTGGATATATGAATAATGGGAGAGTGGATAGATAGATGGATGGATTGGTTTCAATGGATGGGTGGATGAATGGATGGATGGATGGATGGGTAGTTGGATGGGTGGGTGAATGGGTAGTTGGGTAGTTGGATATATGGATAATGGGAGAGTGGATGGATAGATGGATGGATTGGTTTCAATGGATGGGTGGATGAATGAATGAATGAATGCATGGATCGATGGATGGATGGGTGGGTGGGTGAGTGGGTGAATGGGTGAATGGGTAGTTGGATGGGTGGGTGAATGGGTAGTTGGATGGGTGGGTGAATGGGTAGTTGGATAGATAGATAATGGGAGAGTGGATGGATAGACGAATGGATCAGTTTCAATGGATGGGTTGATGGATGGATGGGTTGATGGATGGATGGGTTGATGGATGGATGAATGAATGGATGGATGGGTGGATCAATGGGTACTTGGATGCATGGGTGAATAGGTAGTTAGATATATGGATAACGGGAGAGTGGATGGATAGATGGATAACGGGAGAGTGGATGGATAGATGGATGGATTGGTTTCAATGGATGGGTGGATGAATGAATGGATGGATGGATGGATGGGTGGGTGGGTGGGTGAATGGGTAGTTGGATGGGTGGGTGAATGGGTAGTTGGATATATGGATAATGGGAGAGTGCATGGATTGGTTTCAATGGAATGGGTGGATGGATGGATGGATACATGGATAGATGGATGGATGGACAGGAGATAAAGGGTGATAGGAAACAGAAATGTAGATGGACTGATGCACACACATACAGACACAGAGAGAGAAATATGCAGTGGGTGAGACAGACAGCCGGCAAGAAGGTGCACTGATTGGTTGGTTAGTTAGGATTAGTTACTAATCCTTGACTAAAAAACATAAAAAGAACCACTATCAGATTGTAAGGTATTAATTTTGTGTAAAGGAAATATAGAAATGTC
The DNA here is from genome assembly GCF_016097555.1 of Gigantopelta aegis. Lineage (NCBI taxonomy): Eukaryota > Metazoa > Mollusca > Gastropoda > Neomphalida > Peltospiridae > Gigantopelta > Gigantopelta aegis. The sequence continues at coordinate 19,591,112 of NC_054699.1, read as the reverse complement.
AATGACTTACCAGCATGTAATCTTTGAGGGTCGTGACATCGACTTCATCTGCAACGGGACACTGTTTCTGACGAAGAGCATCCTGTAGCATTTGTTCGTAGAAAAGACGATTTCCCATCAACCTTAGCGAGTCTTCTGCTGCCTGTATGTATAAATAGGATTATAGAAACAAGAGATAAATCGTGTTTAGTGAGGCAGTAATTGAGGTTGGCTTGTGCAGAGTTTTGAGAAAAAAATTTAAAATATATTTTTTAAAAACATTCTACAACTATTTATTTCATGACAGCATGAAGGATGGGGCCCAATCACATTTTAGAGCTGGAACATATGAATTTGTTACTTCAGCATTTTAAAAAAGTTTTTGCCTACAGCAATTTTGAGCCTGTCCAACAGCAATTTTAAAACAGTAACCTTTAGAATAAATGTCAAAACCTAAATAATCTCTTTGACCAACAACAATAATTTTTATCCAGCAGCATTAACAGAGTCCAAAGGGCATAAAGTACATGAACAAACTCACGTCGGAAGCTGGTTTGATCATCTTTCTGCCACTGAGGTATTTCAAGCCTTTGCCGTCTGTACTGTGGAAGATCTTGAAGTATATCAGGGGAGGGAACTCTGAACCTCCAAATCTGAAATGAGCAAAATGAATGAATGAATGAATGAATGAATGAATGAAAGAATATTTAATGACACTCCTGCACAAAAATACACATCGCCTATTGGGTATTAAAAAAAGTTTGAAAAAAAAAACTAAAATGTATTCTCCAACCAAAATAGATCCAAACCCGTCAACAAGGAAAAAAACTAGAAAGTTCAAAGTCATAACTAGAAACATTATCCAATACCACACTGAACAGTCTAATTATATTTTGACTGGCTGTTATTGAGAAGGTTTGAGGTCTCCATTTTAAAATGTACTTCAGTGATATCTCCAAGAGCTCTATAACTACTTCAACAGAAAATACTGCTCCATAAATCGCAAACAAAAACAGCAAAACAATGTGCCCCAAGACTCCCACATCAACAATAGTCCCAATCTAATTAAAATTAGCTCCACTGGTTAATTACTATTACCTGTGGATCTAACAGCACCCCGTTGGAGCTCATGTCCAGTTGACCTTTCATTCGACCAATCAAAACCTTACTTGCAAAATCATGCCAGACGAAAAAAACAAAACTGTGATGGTATAGCCATAAAATCGGTTTATACTAGTATATAATCCAGAGTTTATTACTGCACTTTTCTCCCTGTTTTTTAATGTTGAAATAGACCAACAAGTTTGCCTAAATAGTCTCGCCTGATATTTTTAGAATTTGTATGCTCCCGAATAACGCTATAAAAGGTGAAGTGTAATTGGTCGATATTTAAAATGTTATTTATAGATGAAATGTCACCTGGACATGGGAGTCCATGCAATGCTGTTAGATCTATTGGTAGACCAGCAACAGCTTCATGCATTTCCACTTAACTAAGTGTTCTGCAATTCCCGACATTAGAAAATGTATACATGGCTCGTCTTCTGAAACAATCAGTGCACTGTGACACTTCTCCCCTCTTTAACCTCTCACTTCAAAAACTTCTCTTTTTTTTCTTTTTTTTAAAAATATTATTAAATAGTCCGATCCTCTCTTCTTTCTCTTATTTAATTTTGGACTGTCCTTCAAAAATGCTCCAAATTATATAAATATTCGGCCGAGCAGTCAATTCTTTTTATTTTTGGCTTGTAACTTTTTTTTTTTTTTTTTTTTTTTATTCTATTAACTTTTTTACTAATTGCTATTTTCAAAATTCTGCCCATTTCCCCCCCCCCCCCCCCTCCATCCTGAGTCAGGCCACCGATCTTATCGGAGGTCGGACTCGGGATGGGCGTGTTCGAAACCCTAGTGGTATATGGGCATGTTAAACTAGTTATCACCATCACCATCAAAAACTGTTCCATGACCTTCTCACATTTCACAAATAGATTAATATATTAATATATTATATACTTACCTAAATCTGACTTTAATAGACAAGCATTTGTCGTCAAGAAATTTAGCTTCCCTTGGACACACTTTACGCAGTATTCCAAGTGACAAGGAACTCTCCTGCATAAAACAATCAAACATCCGTAAAAGTAGGAAACACTGACTTACAATCAAGGACTCAGAAACTAAAGATACAAACATTTATTTTTTACCTCAACAATAAATATGTTATCAATTTTACATTAAAAAAAGAAGGTTGTTTTGTTAGGGACACCACTGGAGCACATTGATTTATTAATCATCGGCTACTGGATGTCACACATTTGGTAATTTCGACATATAATCTTAGAGAAGAAACCTGCTACATTTTTCCATTAGTAGCAAGGGATCTTTTATAAGTACCATCCCACAGCCTTTGATATACCAGTCGTGGTACACTGGCTGGAACAAGAAATAGCCCAAAACTGACTGCACATCCAGTGAGCGCTTTACCACTGGGTTACGTCCCGCCCCCAATTTTACATCAATGCATATTATGAACAGACCTGTCAACCCTCCCAGATTCCGCGGGAGTCTCCCGGTATTTGATCAAATCTCCTTTCACCTGTGCGGGAGGACAATTTCTCCTTTTAAATGACATTTTTGTAAGCATAAAAAAAAATCGATCCTCTTTTGTCAAAATAACATAAGGGTAGTAACTGCCTTTTTTTCTCATTCGGAAAATGTCGACTACTTTCGGTTTCTGAAAATGTAACAAACCGAATTGTCCCGACTGTTTAACCTTTGCCGAAGTGAGAATTGTGGGATAGCCTATTTATATTGTTCAAAAAGCACATGGAGTTTATGAAATGACGTGTTATTATAATGTTTGTTATCATCGTAATAACTACGAAGCGTGTTACCGCTGTGTATTGACACTCAGTGTTGCCATATATAAAACTATCCAATTTAGTTCAAATAACACCTCTGAATTGTAAAATGTCTTCCCACTGGATTACATAATGCAACTATGATGAATCTGAACTGCCAGACTCCCGAGTTGACAACGATACACACGATCGTGACGATGCATGTTAAAATCACATGTCACAGCAAGACAACGAAAAGACTAATTAACTGTATAAACATACTTGTGTCAGTTAATTTTGTATGTTTGTGCAGTAAAATGTTGGTTATAAGGGTACACTTCCAGAAATTATTTTTGTACAATTAAAAAATGTTGTGTTTGACATTGACATAAAGTTACTCACGGAAAAGGGTATAATTCTGGTATATTTCACACGATGTCCGTAATGAGGTTTTACTTATGATTAATGAAAATACAGTGTTTATTGCATCATTATAATGATTTTAAATAAGTACCAAACACCGTTCCTCATTATAGTAAAAATTGAATATTAATTTATACAATTTATATAAACTTGTCTTTGGTAGCCTACTTAGGTACACTAACCACAAATAATCATGTAACGCAACCTGTAAGGCTGTAAGTGTAATACCGTAAATGTACTAATTAATTTTTTAATTTCTTGTTCATGTTCTTAACATTTTGGGATAACATTTTTTTTTTTTTTTTAAATATGTATTAAATCATAATAATATTTAAACTTAATTTTTTTGTGTTTTTTTTTAATGCCAAGATCTAAGGTTAACAAGTATATATGACATTATATAGTATTCATATAACTTATTGTAATACTGGTTTTTTTAAATCTTACGATTTTGGGTTAAATTGTGTGAATTTAAAAAATCTCCTGCTTTTTGATAAAATCTCCTGCTTTTTCAACACACACCTCCTGCTTTCTCTGACTAAAGGTTGACAGGTCTGACTATGAATACTGATTTTAGCTACAGTCATTTTTAAAAAAGATCCTTAGACATCAATGGATTATTAATATAAAACATCTGTTCTAATAAATTTAACAGTGGATTTTTCAGTAAAGAACCTGGACAGGATCAGTGTTTGGGTGATTCTAAAATCCAGAATTTTGAAGAAAAAAAATGGATGTTTATCATCTCTGTGTAACGATCTTTAATTACATCTCGACTGACATTTAAGAGATCCAGTAACTTACCGCTGCACAGACCGCGTGTTTGAAGAGACAAAACATCCGTCTGTCCCGGTACGCAATCCAAGTCCGCTCAATGACAGACGCTGCCACCTGTCTCATCAGTCTGAAATATCACTCATTTATTAAAACTGCAATCTTGATTATATTTTTAGAAACTGTACTCTTCTTTTTGTTAATCTATCCTTTAAAGTTAAAGGCATACATAAAAATGTTGATTTTGTAAGAAATACTTTCGTTTGATTAAACATTTACACAATTAAATTGTGTAGCGGTTCTCTGAGACTTGCGTAGTGAATTGAGATACAATACTGAACAAAATGTTCTCTGTGTCATGTTCTAACTTCGTGGAGAGACAAAAGATTAAAAAAATTAATTGAGCAAGTTATATATCTTTATGAGTTGGTCTGATAATAAAAAACCCCAATATATATGTTAACAGAGGCAGATCTAGGGAGCCACAGGGGCCTGCCCCCCCCCCCCCCCCACTAAATTGTGCGACAGTTATAATTTTATTATATATTAATTAAAAAAAAAATTATAATCCCCTCCAAACATCCCCCAAAGTTCCCATGGCATTTCGCCTCATGTCATTTGGGGGCTCTCCATAATGGATTTTCTGGATCTAGCACTGGTTAAAGTTCTCTAGCATCAAAAATCATTCTCAAACATTACTTACTCTCTCTGATTCCGTAGCCCATGCCTCAAGCTTCGTGTTGGCGATGGCGACAATGTTTTCTGACTCTGGCGACTGGCAGGTGGTGGCTGCGGTTGACTGAGATCATGTCTGTCCAGTGATGCAGAGAACCTGTCTGGGGTCATGTGACCCAAGTTATGAATGTATAGATCTGAAAGTCGGTCGGGAGAATGGCCATCATGTCGATCTGAGCTCGCTGATGGGAGTTTGACATTAATTGACTGCCGACTGGTATGGCTGTCTCTGCTGACCTCATGTTCAGTTCTACTAGCATCCTCAGCTGTTGATTCACGATGACCCGACCCATTTTTCCGGGGGTCGACACCTTCCATTCTTTAAACTTAAAGGGATTTTATATCAACAGGTATTATCTGAAACAATTAACATTAACATTAACAATAAATCATTTTTAATATTAATTTTGAACTTACATGTTTCATGAATACAGCATGATTAAATATTTACGATTCTAAACGTAATATCTTAAAATTATATTTAATTTTCTTGAATGACAAACTTGTTACGGCAATGTAAATCAAATACTCAACTTTTTAAAGTGCACATTCAAATATAAAATTTTATTTTACAGAGACAAAAGTAGTTATTTATGTTTTAAAAAAACCAAAACAATTCCGAACTTAGGGGACTGGTGAAAACGGATTGCATGATGATATAAAACGTATGGTACCTTGTCACACTCGGACGTCGCCAAATAATACAATACTTGTGGATGAGAGGTTTTCGTTACACAGTATATAAACATGAAAGTGTAGTATTTGAAATGTAACTTCGTTTAATCAATAAAACTAAATAAAATGTACGAAATGGTCTCCATCATAAACAAACTGTTACTTCCGGACACTTTGGAGAGTATTACGTATACATGTATCTCATATAACACACAATGTTTGCCTAACCAATTAGTTTCTAAGAAATTATATTCTACATTTGCATGCATATATGTTTATAGAGGCAGTATGTATTATACATATGCTGCATTATTAATTTATTATTAAACTATAACTATTATTTGAAAATATTTGTTTTAAAGATATGTAGAAAATAGTATTCTTTTGTATATCCGGTGCATGCGCAAGTGACACATACCTCAATACATCTGACAGCATCTTAGAAGTTTACAAAACTGAAGTTGTCAAATAGTTGATTTTCTCCATACCAGTATAATGCGGTTGAAGGTTACTTTGCAGAAAGAACCTAAACATATCCTTTTTTTCTAATTAGCAAATTGATTTTCATAATGAATTTGCTTCACTTAGTGGTGTGATGATTGACTATTTTGTGTTGAAATGGAAAACTATTTCTTTACTCAAGTTGTAACACTAACAATGTTATACATATATGTATCATTGTATGTTTATCATAAGATCTGTATATGCATCTTCTATTTTTTTTTGGTCAAAAGTTTGGGTAAGACTTCCGAATGTTCCAGCATTCAGTTCATTCAGGTTTAGGGTTAGGGTTAGTGATAGTACATGTACCATTGACGTCCCAAACTGTGTTCACCTAACGACAAAAACATGAATACAATATTTACGGAAATACTATTCTACATTTTTTAGTTACGATACATGAAACAAAATAGATTGCAATCAATTAACTTAAAAAATCAACAACGTGGACGTAAAACAAATCCATTCTCAGTGTTTCTGCCAGAAAGAAAATTTTGGATATGACGCTATGGAATTCAATGCAGTCACAGTCAACAGGGAGTATTGGGGGGGGGGGGCCTCTCCCAGAAAGAAAATGGGTTAAGTTTAGGGTTAGGGTAAAGAAAAGCATACAGTAATGATAAGAATAATTAATTTTGTCAAAAGATTAACTTAAAAAAATTAAATCTGTCAAAAATTTACCCTCTGGCAGAAACCCTGAAAAATTTCTAGTAAATAAAATTGAAACACCCTCTGGTAAACAGGAAAGAATGCGACATTTCTAACATGCGTTTACATAAAGTATTGTACTGCACATGTGTGGTTCGTAATTTTCCATTTATAAGGCCATTACCTGAAAAAAATAAAGTTTAACTATGCAGTTGACAAACAGTTTGTTTAAAAAAAAAAATTAAAGGAAAAATTCAATTTGTCAAGCGTTCTGGTCCGGTTCGCGTTTTACCAACACCCATCGCTAACACTTGATGTCAATACCGATAGGCATTACGTTCATACCAGTGAATTTTTTAATGAAATGATTCTTAGTAAACACAATTTATACACTCGAAATGATTTACAGTTGTTAGGAATGGATTATGAATACTATTTACTACAGTAGAGGCACAAAAATGTAGCATACCTTTTGCGGATCTAATATAATAATTTAAAACAATTTCTAACAACGGGTCTTAAAAATCATACAGATTAAATGCTTTGGCCTTACTGATCTGGCACATGTGAGGTCATGTGACATGCACCGAATGTTAATTCATCTTCCTCAGTTTTCCTCACGTGGACCCGATATCGGTAATTTTAAGGAATAAACACATCCTTAGTAAAATTAATGGTTTTAGAGGTTTGTACAGTTTTGTATTTCAATACTTACTTGTTTGAACTTGATAGTTAATGAAAATGTTCTAGGATTATGGAGAAAAACATCACAAATGAACGACAAGCAGACAATAACAAGTCAGATGTTAATTGCGCGAACCGTGCACAAGAAAACAAAGTGAACGGAGTTGGAAGCAAAACACAGTTGGGGACGTTGACGATATTAGCATACATGCTGGTACATTCGGAAGTCTTTCCAAAGTTTGTTTTATAATTTAATTTAAAATGTACAGGGCTAGCTCTGCCACTCGCCAAATTCACCAATTGCGAATTTTAGGAACAACTGGCGAATTTTATTTGAATTTGGCGAAAAAATTTCATGTAATAAATGGTATTTTGTTGGAATTAACTGGGGTTTGGATTTTTTAAAGATAATTTGGTAAAATGTTTTGCTGACCCAGGGCTAGCCCTGATGTAACACGTTTAATTTTTGTCTCACTTTTGGTCTTCCTATTTTTGGAACAGGATTGCGTAAACTTACATTTACATTAACTATAGTTGCATCTGTGTATGCAGGCCTGGGCTTAAGAAAATTTACCATAACCTATAAACAGCTAGGTTACATAAAACTAGAACACCATAGCCTATAGGTTATGATAGGGTAATTTATGATAATAATAAAAATGACTGTCAAAATGAGGAAGCTTCTGTATCATTATTGTTACATTGGTCTGTCATTTAGCTGAGTAAATCATGGACAGTCATTTTGCATAACTGATCCAAGTAACGATTTCAAAATTATAGAAAAAGAATAAAGATATTTGAAAGTGATTCCCAGATGTAGGATAACATTGTTTAGTAGGTCTTTTATTTCTATATTCCTCTTGCAAAACTGCATCACTAGCTGATAAACATAGTTTCATTTCTATAAATTTATGTGGTGTAAATATTATTTAGCACCCAAGATGTAATTGTAATGAAGAACATGGCAGCTGCCATTGTTTTTGTAAGCAGTGATGACCCTATTTTAATCTATTCTTATGTAGGGGCGAGGTGTAGCCCATTGGTACAGCGCGGTCGGTTTGGGATTGATCCCCGTCGGTGGGCCCATTGTGCTATTTCTCGGTCCCGCCAGTGCACCATGACTGGTACATCAAAGGCTGTGGTATATGCTATCCTGTCTTTGAGATGGTGCATGTAAGAGATCCCTTGCTGCTAATCGAAAAGAGTAGCCCATGAAGTGGTGACAGCAGGTTTCCTCTATCAATATCTTTGTGGTCCTTAATCATATGTCTGACGCCATATAACCATAAATAAAATGTGTTGAGTGCGTTGTTAAATAAAGCATTTCTTTTCTATTTTTATGAAAAGTAAAAAAGTTTGTTTTATTTAACGACGCGCTAGAGCACATTGATTTTTTATCTTATCATCGGCTATTGGACGTCAAACATATGGTCATTCTGACACTGTTTTTTAGAGGAAACCCGCTGTCGCCACATAGGCTACTTTTTTACGACAGGCAGCAAGGGATCTTTTATTTGCGCTTCCCACAGGCAGGATAGCACAAACCATGGCCTTTGTTGAACCAGTTATGGATCACTGGTCGGTGCAAGTGGTTTACACCTACCCATTGAGCCTTGCGGAGCACTCACTCTGGGTTTGGAGTCGGTATCTCAATTAAAAATCCCATGCCTCGACTGGGATCCGAACCCAGTACCTACCAGCCTGTAGACCGATGGCCTGCCACGACGCCACCGAGGCCGGTCTATTTTTATGAATTACAGACTAAAGAAATGACACTAGAGTAAAATTCATCTATCGATCATGATAATTAATTTTAAAATTGATTGCAGATACAATTTTTTTTTAAACAAAGATGTTGAAAATTTTATTATTTTATTTTATTTTTTATAAATAGGGCACTGTTAACAAAATTAATCACACATTTTATATTAATGGGGTTTTTTTTTTAAATAAAAATTTACTAGTTATCAATTATTATTTTTTAATATGCATTGAGATGAATATCTACATGTATGGACATTGTTCAGGAGTGTCCTGGAATTTATGCAGGGAGGAGTGGGGGTCGAGACTGGTGAGCGAGGTTGTGGGGGGTGGGGTGGTGGTGTCGAGTATTGTTTCCATGAAAAAACCCCAAAAAATTCTTGAGCAGGGGTGTGGTTTGATCCCTGAAACACCCCCTCCCCCCTGCACATGCACCGGTTGTTAAGAGGCACCTGTTATCACCTACTATGATCCCCATATCCCAGCAGAAACTTTGACACCTATAGTTCACCCCACAGGGAATCTTTAGTTTTTTTCATACTGTGAAATTTACCACACGTTATTTATTTCTGAGCCGATTATTTTCAAAATTGCACACAAAAATAGTATATTTTTGTTATTTCCAAAACACTTTTACTTTCTTCTTACATCAAACCAATCAAAAAAATTGTGGGATGACGAGAACGACTATAGATTATCATTTGTTTTCCTTAACGGTTTCCACATTCTGAACTGGTCAGCTGTGTGGGTTGGACGTCCCCGGATGAGCTGTACTCTGCGGCTGACGATCACGAGATTCTGCGATGGAACCTCCTCGGTTCGACCGAAACCTCGAAGGTGATGACACTGCCCAAAGACTGCTTCCCAACAGGGATGCACTGGCTTCCTAAAGTAGCTGCGGGTGGAACCAAGAAAGGCGGTTCCGATCTGTTTGTTCTCACCTCTACAGATGGTAACTTTGAAACTTTGTTGTATTAAGCTTATTCAGGCCTTGACCGTAACTTTTTTCAGTGGTAGCCAGTTGTAAAATCTGGTAGTCCTCAGTAAAAGTTGGTAGCCCATAATTTAAATAATGTTTTTTTAAAAATCATTTAATTTTAATTAAAACATTTTGTTTTAGGGTGTTTTTGTTTTAAATCATGAGTAGTAAACTGTGAAATATACACTTATGAAAACTACATTTATAGCAATTTACATTACTGAAAGAATATTTAATGATGCTCCAGCACCAAAAATACATCAGCTGTTGGGTGTTAAATCAAACGTACAAAAAACATCTAGTAGTCTGGCGGACTACCAGGTTTAGACATTTGGTATCCCTGGTGATAAACTGGTAGCCGAAATACTCCGGTCTACCGCTAAGGTCAAGCCCTGCTATTGTTTTTTTTTTTTTAAATCATATCAGCAGGGCTTCTAGAATTGTTAACAAAATCCACTAGCCATGGGATCAGTGATTTAAAACATTTACTAGCACTGATTAAACATTCACTGGTCCTACGTTAAGTAAATACAGTTTTACTAATAGGAATAATCGGATATGTCACCTAAAAGAGATATAACTTAATAACCTTTGGATTGGGGGGGGGGGGGGGGGGGAACCAGGATATTCATATTTACTAAATAGATTTAAATGCTGATTTGACAACTTTTTTTTCACTACGCATCGTGCATGGTGATAGTAGTTATTTACTAGCCCAATGTTAAATATCACTAGTCATTGGAGTGGGGCTACCATAATCTAGAACAGTAGCACCTAATCAACAGGACAGGCCACATCTACAGAGAAGAATGTAGAAGTTTTAATTTTAAATTTTACTTGTTCTGTAGGCAAGTATCACCTCATCAACAGGACTGGCCACGTCTGCAGAGAAGAATTTAGAAGTTTTAATTTTAAATTTTACTTGTTCTGTAGGCAAGTATCACCTCATCAACAGGACTGGCCACGTCTACAGAGAAGAATGTAGAAGTTTTAATTTTAAATTTTACTTGTTCTGTAGGCAAGTATCACCTCATCAACAGGACAGGCCACGTCTACAGAGAAGAATGTAGAAGTTTTAGTTTTAAATTTTACTTGTTCTGTAGGCAAGTATCACCTCATCAACAGGACAGGCCACGTCTACAGAGAAGAATGTAGAAGTTTTAATTTTAAATTATACGTGTTCTGTAGGCAAGTATCACCTCATCAACAGGACTGGCCACGTCTACAGAGAAGAATTTAGAAGTTTTAATTTTAAATTTTACTTGTTCTGTAGGCAAGTATCACCTCATCAACAGGACTGGCCACGTCTGCAGAGAAGAATTTAGAAGTTTTAATTTTAAATTTTACTTGTTCTGTAGGCAAGTATCACCTCATCAACAGGACTGGCCACGTCTGCAGAGAAGAATTTAGAAGTTTTAATTTTAAATTTTACTTGTTCTGTAGGCAAGTATCACCTCATCAACAGGACTGGCCACGTCTACAGAGAAGAATTTAGAAGTTTTAATTTTAAATTTTACTTGTTCTGTAGGCAAGTATCACCTCATCAACAGGACTGGCCACGTCTACAGAGAAGAATTTAGAAGTTTTAATTTTAAATTTTACTTGTTCTGTAGGCAAGTATCACCTCATCAACAGGACTGGCCACGTCTACAGAGAAGAATTTAGAAGTTTTAATTTTAAATTTTACTTGTTCTGTTGGCAAGTATCACCTCATCAACAGGACTGGCCACGTCTACAGAGAAGAATTTAGAAGTTTTAATTTTAAATTTTACTTGTTCTGTAGGCAAGTATCACCTCATCAACAGGACTGGCCACGTCTACAGAGAAGAATTTAGAAGTTTTAATTTTAATTTTTACTTGTTCTGTAGGCAAGTATCACCTCATCAACAGGACTGGCCACGTCTACAGAGAAGAATGTAGAAGTTTTAATTTTAATTTTTACTTGTTCTGTAGGCAAGTATCACCTCATCAACAGGACTGGCCACGTCTACAGAGAAGAATGTAGAAGTTTTAATTTTAAATTTTACTTGTTCTGTAGGCAAGTATCACCTCATCAACAGGACTGGCCACGTCTACAGAGAAGAATGTAGAAGTTTTAATTTTAAATTTTACTTGTTCTGTAGGCAAGTATCACCTCATCAACAGGACTGGCCACGTCTACAGAGAAGAATTTAGAAGTTTTAATTTTAAATTTTACTTGTTCTGTAGGCAAGTATCACCTCATCAACAGGACTGGCCACGTCTACAGAGAAGAATGTAGAAGTTTTAATTTTAAATTTTACTTGTTCTGTAGGCAAGTATCACCTCATCAACAGAACTGGCCACGTCTGCAGAGAAGAATTTAGAAGTTTTAATTTTAAATTTTACTTGTTCTGTAGGCAAGTATCACCTCATCAACAGGACTGGCCACGTCTACAGAGAAGAATGTAGAAGTTTTAATTTTAAATTTTACTTGTTCTGTAGGCAAGTATCAACTCATCAACAGGACTGGCCGTGTAGAGAAGAATGTAGAAGCTCACAAAGGAGCTGTACTATGTGGAAGGTGGAACTCCGACGGCACGGCACTCGTTACTGGTAAGGGGAAAATCGAGTTAAAGGTTAACGTTATAATAAACAGACCTTGGTTTTTAAGGTGTGCAGGTGTGATCGCGCTCGTACAGCGCACATAATTTCAATCTGACGAGTGTGAAAAACAGTGCACATTACACTTGACAAACGGCAGACGTAAAATAGTTTTTTATATTTATTTCCACTATTTACAAAAATCATCAGTTTTTAATGCTCATTTAGTTGATAGAAAGGTCCTTTTATTAAAACAATAAAAATTAAGAACATGACAGTGGCTTCCATGCAGTCGTTAAAATTGGTATTTCTCTTTGTTGAACAAATCGGGGAAATACTGGTTTAATAGATAATTTTGTAGATGTACCAGTCAAAATCCAATCAGAATTACACTGCTTATTTTATTTATTTTGGAGAATGCAATTTTTCACTTGCCTTAGCATATTGAGGTGTGCGATTTTCCACTCATCTGGATTTTTCAAAAACCAAGGACTGTAATAAAGCAAAGTTAAAACCAAACAAAGAATGTTTTTGCCAAATTGCAGTCGTATATCAAGAGATAATATGTACATTTTTATTTCTGATAAAGGCTATGTGGTCACTTTTTAAATATCAGTACAGAACAGAACTTCTCAAACTCCCATCTTTTCTTTGGTCCTGTGTGTGTCTGATTTAGACGGGATTCACTGTGTTATTTCAGGCGTCGAGAATGGTCGTTCAGGTTACCAGGAGGTTACCACATGTAAGAAAAGTCGAGAACGTTGTTTTGTTCTCGAAGTTCACGTGCACTGATACAATTTCAGAACAGCCGCATACTAGTAACAGGAATTCAATTCTAACTTTCATATAGTTGTGGAAACCTATAGGTTACCAGACTATATTTTGTGGTAACCTGTAAATGGGTTACAAGATACAATGCTTATTTCGATGCCTGTTATTTTATTATGTTCTTTTCTTCAGGTGGTGAAGATGGACAAGTCAAAGTCTGGTCACGTAGTGGAATGCTTCGGTCCACTCTTACACAGAACAGTAAGTTCTCTCACTCCATAGGCCACAGGAAATATTTTTGTTTTAAAATTTAAATTAGAGATAGTTTCGATCAGTTTGAAAACTGATTGGCAACTATAGTCCACTCCTCCTACAAAAATGTAAATGATTTTAGTTTGGTTTCACATAACAAAAGTATAAGTGTTTTGGAAATAAAAATTAAAAAACTATTTTTGTGTGCAATTTACAAATCAATCTGCTCAGAAATAAATAACTTGTAGTAAATTCTATAGTTTGAAAAAAGACGTTCCCTGTGGGAAGTACTATAGTATTTAACATTTTAGAATTGTGTGGCAATTTCTGACATTAGTAATTTTCCAATGTCCGATTATAATCAATTGTTTTTATACCTATAAATGTGGGTGGGTTTTGTTTTGTAAATCCAGATTGTTTTGCACATCTGTTTACACAAAATATGGAATTTGACAGATGTCAATTATTCATCTTACGCTTATTGGTATTTTACTAATTTTTCAGCACAAGTGTTAATTTAGCAGGGCAATAGAAGTAATGTGCTCCCCATTGGTGGTCACACTGGAATATTTCTCATTTCCAGTGAGTGCTCTACAACTGGTTTAACAAAGGCTTTGGTATGTAATATCCTGTCTGTGGGATGCTGCATATAAAAGATCCCTTGCTGCTAATCAGAAAGAGTAGCCCATTGTGTGGCTGCAGCAGCTTTCTGGTCTAATTATTGGTATGGTCCTTAACCATGTGTCTAATGCAATATAACAGTGATTAAAATGTGTTGTTAAATAAAACATTCCTTCCTTCCTTTGTTATTAGCATTATTTTAATTGCCTTTGTTTTTAATCTTTCAGGCTTGCCAGTGTACACAGTGTGTTGGGGTTCAGATAGCGAACACGTACTCTTCAGCAATGGCAGACAGTTGGTCATAAAGTCATTACAAGCTAATGCTAAGCCAACCATGGTAAAGAGAATTTCTTCTGTATTACACATAATTATTAATTGTTGTTTTTGTGTGCAAATAAAGATTTGAAAGAGAGAGAGGGTGCGTAAGGAAAGGATGGAGGGGGGAAATGAGAGAGGGGGTGAAGGGATGATTTGGCGAGGAATAGAGGGAGAATGTGGCATCAACAATAACCAAAATTGCAAGTAGAAGGAAATGTCATTCATGTTAATAGGTATCTTATTGTAGTGTAAGGTTTATGCAGCATTCGTTGTATAAGGTCCATTGGCAGGGTTTCTGCCAGAGGATAAAATGAGTATGGCACCATACCCAAATGTTTTTACAGATTGTTTTTATTAAGTTAACCTTTTGACAAAATTAATTACTCTATCATTACTGTATGATTTTCTCAACCCTAACCCTAAACATAACTCATTTTCTTTCTACAGTTGTATTCAGTTCCATAGCGCCATACCCAAAAATGTCTTTCTGGCAGAAACACTGATTGGGCTATTTCTCGCTCCAGCCAATGCTCCCCAACTGATATATCAAAGTCCGTGGTATGTGTTATCCTGTCTGTGGGATGGTGCATATAAAAGATTCCTTGCTGCTAATCGAAAAGAGCAGTCTATGAAGTGGCGACAGAAGGTTTCCTCTCAATATCTGTGTGGTCCTTAACCATATGTCCGACGCCATATAACCGTAAATAAAATGTGTTGAGTTCATCGTTAAATAAAACATTTCCTTCCTTTATTGTATAGCAAGTTTTCTGTTCTAAAAGTATTCACCATGTAATATGTTTTGTGTACAAAAGTAGTGATTAACTTGTGCGAGACCTGTGCATAGAAAGTAAGGCAGTTCTTGTTATTGTACATGTTTTGTGTTTTTATTCCAGTGGAAGGCTCACGAAGGAATTATTCTGGTTATTGACTGGAACCCGGTGAACAATTTGATACTATCTGGAGGCGAGGACTGTAAATACAAGGTAGCTAGTTATTGTTGGTCTAAAAATCTTTACATCACCACCAACCTTGCAAAAATCCAATAGATGTTTGGTTTTCCAGCGCTCATCATCTTCATTGCCAAATTAACCAATTGCTTATTTCTAGCCAATGTGGCTACAACATTTCTGTTGTCTGTTCTATGGTCTCTGGCTAATGAAATATTCCTTAAATTAACCATATTTTAATAATTTTTGAGAAAATACTTTATCTGAACTAAATATTTGAAAATTGGCTGAATGATTGATTGATTCATTCGTTTATTCATCCATCCATCCATCACTCCATTGATTGTACAACTGAGTTTGTTTTTTAGATTTGGGACACGTGTGGCAGACTGATGTACAGTAGTGCTGCTCTCATTCGTTCATCCCTCCATCCATCCATCCATCCATCCCTCCATCCATCCTTCCTTCCATCCATCCATCCATCCATCCATCCATCCATCCTTTCCATTCATTGTACAACTGTGATTTTGTTTTTTAGATTTGGGACACGTATGGCAGACTGATGTACAGTAGTGCTGCCCACGATTACCCGATTACCTCAGCGGCGTGGACACCGGATGGGGAAATGTTCGCAGTCGGGTCTTTTAACACCCTCCGATTGTGTGACAGAAGTGGGGTATGCTCACATTACTGTGACTCATATCTGTGGTTTAAGTCCATCAGGCTAGATATGTGTTACGATGATTATGGCATTTAATTTTTTTTTTTATCCCACCGTCCACTTTCCTTTCTCTCATTTGGATTCCGTCTCATTTCTTCTCGATCTGGCAACTCCTCCTATCTTTCAACTTTTTTCATTGTCCACCTCCACATCCCAGTTCTTGTCTCTCCAACTGTCCTTGTCTCTTGCAGCTATCCGTGCTACACACCTACCATTCCACATCAGTTAGCTTTGGGAAGTGTTCAGTAGTTACTTCTGGCATTGTTAAGAGGCACTGGTAACCATCTACTATATACCCCTACTACCTACTGATTATGGGGTTTACTTACAGTATTTATGTCTAGGCTACATTTTTTATGCATTAAAATAAGTCAAGACTAGGCTAATCTAAATGCTTCATACCAATATTGACGTGGAATGTAGGCCAGTGGTAGAGCGCTTGCTTGATGCACTATCAGTCTGGAATCAATCTCTGTCTGGGCTTTTTCTCACTCCAGGCAGTACACCATGACTATATGCTATTCTGTTTGTGGGATGGTGCATATACAAGATCCCTTGCTACTAATGAAAAAATGTAGCAGTTTTCTCTCTAAGACTATATGTCAAAATTACCTAATTTTGGACATCCAGTAGCCCAGTGATTAATAAATAAACGTGCTCTAGTGGTGTTGTTAAACAAAACCCTTTTTTTCCATACCAGTATTAATTAGATATTGTTCCTCTATTCCCAAATGTCACTGATAATGTTTCAGACATTGTTTCTAATGTTTGAGGTAATGGGAAAAATGTAGTGGGTTTCAGAATTATCAATTGTTTGACACCAGTAGCCGATGGTTAATTAATCAATGTGCTCTAGTGGTGTCATCAGCCCTTAAAATATGCCATGTATGATAGGTCAGGACATGGATTGATTACGTCTTGGTGATCAAGGTTTTGTTCACATGTTGTTTAGCATGGTTTGTTCAGCCGATGTTTATTTAGGGTATGACATATTGTTTTAAAAGTCACTAGCCACAGGGCTAGTGGGTTTGTAAATTCCACTAGCCTACCAAAATAAAGCACTAGCCCAAATTTCTGATCAATTACAACAAACTTTATATACGGCTAAAAAACTATGTTTCAAGGAACTAACCCCTATAGTACCTAAAAAAAATGAGTACATGAGTAGAATTTTTTTTCTATTTTTAATTTTTTTTATTAGTATTAGTATTATTTATTGAAAATTTATCTCAACCTGTAGAGGTGAATGAAGTTTAAAAAATAAATTAATAATTTTTTTTAAAAACTGCATCTTCTACCCTATTTTGTGATGTTTGATCACAAACCATTGTCTCGTTTTTGCTTTTGCCCTCCCCCCCCCCCCCCATCCCCACCCACTCATCCATAGTGGGTAAATAATTTAACAAACTCGTCTCTCTAACCACTCCAAACAAAAGAATTAAATGAACAATGTAATACGATAATGCATGGTCTTTTGTAACTTTGTTCAGTGTAGTGAATTGTCACCAGGAACGGTGATGTCGGTTGCTCAAATAGCCTACAGGGCAATATATCCCATGTCAGACAAATATCAACAAATATATTGGCAAGATTTAACTTGACAAAAAAAAAGTATTATCTTGTACAGATGTGAAACGTTATCCAAACTGCTACACACATTAAACAGGTCAAGCCGGCTCTGTTATTGTGTTCCCTGATTGCCAACATCCCTATCGCAAGTAAGCGAGACATTAAATTAGAAGAAAATAGATAAATAAGACAAACACAGTAATTCGAAACATGACTTGGGTTGTATTTCAGTTATACTAGCTTGTTAATTAATTGGGACTGGCGATTCACACCTTTTTTTAAACCTTGTTTACATGTGCGAGATTTTACTACCACGTGACTTATACAACCAATCAAAACACGCGTTTTATTAGGGTTGTTTCCTATCCCTGATACTTGGAAGTGAAAAGAAAACAAAGTCTGTATTGTGTGTAATGCAGGGAATAATTTGTACAGAAAAAAAATGGTTAGCAGTTGCTGCTAATCATTTTGTGATTTGATTAGCACATTTGTAAATTTAATTAGCAGTTTCCACGTAGGCTCAAGCATGTAAGTTATGGACAGCACAATGAATCCCTTCAGAGCCCAAGAGATTTTGTGATCTACTGTATGTCTTCAGGATGTATTCTAAGCAATAAGATATACTGCGGAGTGTGAATAAATCATCATTTGATGTGTACCTTAATAAAATGATTTGTGTACCTTGATTGAAAGTTCCAGTGTTATCAGTTTTGATGTACATGCTAAGTATTAGAGGACGTATCCACTTCTCCCTTGGGTCAATTTCGTGAATCCACGTGTTTACTGTTGACAAATTAACAACCATTTTGATCCATGTTTTGCACAATTGACGTCAGCACAAAAGTTATTTTTAGAACACAGAAAGTCAACTACCGGTATTAATTCCGAGTTTTACCGAATACACGTGACATTGAAATTTCGATTGAATACTGAATGTGACATTCTAACATTGAATTATTCAAGCCAAACTTTGCCAATTGAAAGAGTGAAAAAAACACGATAGTAATTTTGCTACAACCGCGAAAACGATTAGATTATTTGGTTCGCAGTAACAGCGATCCATAGTGCGAAATTGGTTCGCTCGTGAGCTAGAATGACTAGCAAACTGCAATGTGAACCCCAACAAATTATTCCCTGTAATGTTGTAAATGACGATGTAGAAACTTCTTTTTACAGCATTTTGTAGAAATCTAGTTCAAGTTGAATATTAATACATACTTATTGATTTGTTGATATTATGCTATGACCAGTGTCAGAATAACATTTATCAAATGTACGTCAGTGGAGAAAAAACATTGTGAGCTAGTGGTGGTGTTGTTTTTTGGGGGGGTTTTTAAGCCACTAGCCCATTGGGCTACTGGTTTTGCATTTGTCACTAGCCCTGGGCATTGGGCTAGCAGATTTATTAAAACCCATTCTGATCGGCAACTTATTTTGTTTTCTAGTTGAAATTCTAAAGTTAGAGTAGTAATCAATTCAGTTACAACTGAGAAATGCCATGTAACCAACTGATCGGTTTCAATGACTACACATCATTCAACAAAACAAACATTAATTGAATAGAAGAATAAAAATAGATAGATAACAAATGTTTTGGTTGGTCAGTCTTGATTCTGCGATTTGTAAAAAAAAAAAAAAAACATTTTTTTTTCACAGTGGTCGTATGGTTTGGAGAAACCAAACACAGGAAGCATATTCACCCTGTCATGGTCCAGTGATGGCACGCAAGTCGCAGGGGCTTGTGGGAATGGTCAAGTTATCATAGGGAATGTAATAGAACGGTAAGAAAGAAATCTGTTACCAGTTTTTATCTGCTGAAAAATTCCCCATAATAAAAAAAAAATTTAAATGTGTTTTAGACTATAATTTTTAAAAATCAGTTTGGTGCATTTGTTTGAAAAATATATAGCCATATTTAATAGGTCTTAAAAAAAAAAAAAGGAAAAAATTTCAATCTATGATATTATCTGTTTTTAATTTTAGATTGCCTAATTATATAAACCCATAAAGAGTTTGTTAAGCTATTATAATTTACTCATGAAATGCGTTCTCTTGTTTTGAATATCAGTGTCTGCATACCCAGCATGTTTCTTGTCAATCCTAATATTTTTCGATTACATGGTGAACCATTACATGTTTTGAAATTAAAAGGTGCAAACTTCAGAAGATAACTAAGTTCAATGCAAAGTAATTGATTAGGTTACACAATATAATTCACATATCTGAACAATCAATTACCTAGATAAATATCCAGTGAACCGACTTAAAATACATATTTCTTTTATTAATATTGCTCTGTTATCTTTAAAGGCATATTGCCACATACCACTGACCTATTAAATGGCTGAACAAAGTATTACCTGAAACAATATAAATTTGATTTGTCCCTAAATGTACTTTATTCTACATAACCACTTATTAATGATATTTTGTAAAAATAAATGAATTATGGCATTGGTCCATAATTAAAAAACTAAAATTGCCGAGAGAGTTGACATGGATTTCACTCCATCATAGTTCAGTTAGGATGATCCAATAGCCAGATTGGGTTTTAAAAAATTCAAGTAATTTTCATTTATTATCCACTTTTTGTAAAATAAGGTCCTACTTAATGTTCTTTCATACTTCCAGACGAATAGAATGGAAGAATTTTGAAGGTACAGTGACTGCTAGTAAACAGATAAAGATTCGCAATGTGTCGAACGATGCAATAGACAAACTGGACTTCCGAGACCGCGTGATAAAACTGTCTCTGTCGTTCGGTCACCTCGTGGTGGCCACATCCAGTCAGTGCTACATCTACAGTACACGCAACTGGAACACACCCATGATATTTGACCTGAAGGAGGGAAACGTCACTCTCATCAAACAGGCTGAGAAGTAAGTACATTTATTACACTGCGGTGGCTATGTCCAGTCAGTACTACATCTACAGTACACGCAACTGGAACATGCCCATGATATTTGACTTGAAGGAGGGAAACGTTACTCTTATCAAACAGGCTGAGAAGTAAGTACATTTATTACACTGCGGTGGCTATGTCCAGTCAGTACTACATCTACAGTACACGCAACTGGAACATGCCCATGATATTTGACCTGAAGGAGGGAAACGTTACTCTTATCAAACAGGCTGAGAAGTAAGTACATTTATTACACTGCGGTGGCTATGTCCAGTCAGTACTACATCTACAGTACACGCAACTGGAACACACCCATGATATTTGACTTGAAGGAGGGAAACGTTACTCTTATCAAACAGGCTGAGAAGTAAGTACATTTATTACACTGCGGTGGCTATGTCCAGTCAGTACTACATCTACAGTACACGCAACTGGAACATGCCCATGATATTTGACTTGAAGGAGGGAAACGTTACTCTTATCAAACAGGCTGAGAAGTAAGTACATTTATTACACTGCGGTGGCTATGTCCAGTCAGTACTACATCTACAGTACACGCAACTGGAACATGCCCATGATATTTGACTTGAAGGAGGGAAACGTTACTCTTATCAAACAGGCTGAGAAGTAAGTACATTTATTACACTGCGGTGGCTATGTCCAGTCAGTACTACATCTACAGTACACGCAACTGGAACACACCCATGATATTTGACTTGAAGGAGGGAAACGTTACTCTTATCAAACAGGCTGAGAAGTAAGTACATTTATTACACTGCGGTGGCTATGTCCAGTCAGTACTACATCTACAGTACACGCAACTGGAACATGCCCATGATATTTGACTTGAAGGAGGGAAACGTTACTCTTATCAAACAGGCTGAGAAGTAAGTACATTTATTACACTGCGGTGGCTATGTCCAGTCAGTACTACATCTACAGTACACGCAACTGGAACACACCCATGATATTTGACTTGAAGGAGGGAAACGTTACTCTTATCAAACAGGCTGAGAAGTAAGTACATTTATTACACTGTGGTGGCTATGTCCAGTCAGTACTACATCTACAGTACACGCAACTGGAACATGCCCATGATATTTGACTTGAAGGAGGGAAACGTTACTCTTATCAAACAGGCTGAGAAGTAAGTACATTTATTACACTGCGGTGGCTATGTCCAGTCAGTACTACATCTACAGTACACGCAACTGGAACATGCCCATGATATTTGACTTGAAGGAGGGAAACGTTACTCTTATCAAACAGGCTGAGAAGTAAGTACATTTATTACACTGCGGTGGCTATATCCAGTCAGTACTACATCTACAGTACACGCAACTGGAACATGCCCATGATATTTGACCTGAAAGAGGGAAACATCATAAAACAGGCTGACAAGTAAGTACATTTATTACACTGTGGTGGCTATGTCCAGTCAGTACTACATCTACAGTACACGCAACTGGAACACGCCCATGATATTTGACCTGAAGGAGGGAAACGTCACTCTTATCAAACAGGCTGAGAAGTAAGTACATTTATTACACTGTGGTGGCTATGTCCAGTCAGTACTACATCTACAGTACACGCAACTGGAACATGCCCATGATATTTGACCTGAAAGAGGGAAACGTCATAAAACAGGCTGAGAAGTAAGTACATTTATTACACTGCGGTGGCTATGTCCAGTCAGTGCTACATCTACAGTACACGCAACTGGAACACGCCCATGATATTTGACCTGAAGGAGGGAAACGTCACTCTTATTAAACAGGCTGAGAAGTAAGTACATTTATTACACTGTGGTGGCTATGTCCAGTCAGTGCTACATCTACAGTACACGCAACTGGAACACGCCCATGATATTTGACCTGAAGATGGGAAACTTCACTCTCATCAAATAGGTTGTAGAACACTCGTCTTTCTCGTTTGACATGGGACAGAACGTAGCCTAATGTCTTGTTGGTCTAGGATCGATCCCCATCAGTGGGCCCAGTGCACCACAATTGGTATATCAAAAGCTGTGGTATGTGCTTTGCGCATATAAAATGTTCCTTGCTATTAATGAAAAAATGTGGGTATCGTGTCTAAGACTATATGCCAAAATGACAAAACGTTTGACATCCAATAAGTGATTATTAATTTTCACGTTCCAACCTGTGCCCCATAACTGGTACATCAAAGGCTGTGGTATGTACTGTCCCATCTATTTGAAAGTGTTTATTATAAAGTCTCTTGCTTCTTGTTTTTTTTCTTTTAGACTAGCCTATGGTTTTTCCCTCTCTCTTGGCCAAGTGTCAACTTAAACATATGTTAGACACTACAATAATACAAAACAATACAATCTTTATTGCAACGTTTGTCAGGGTTTCTAGATTATGGCTAGTGATATTCCATGTTGGGCTAGTAAATATTACTATTGCAATGCCCGCGGCTAGTGATTTTTTTTTTTTTAGTGTTTTTAAGCTCTATCTCCCTCTTTAGGTGACATATAATCTGATATTTACTATTAATTAGTAAAATTATATTAACTTAAAGTAAAGTAGGGCTAGTGAATTTTTAATTGTGGCTAGTAAATGTTTTAAATCACTGATCCCACGGCTAGTGGATTTGATAAACATTGTAGAAGCCCTGCATTTGTACACCAAATAGCTCTAGTTTAAAATGTGCTGAGGTGTTGTTAAACAAATATTCCTTTTCTTGTTCAATGCATCATTATTATTTTTTTCTCTGTTTTTTTAAAATATAGACATTTCTTGCTAGTGGACGGCAGTGGTGTTTACGTCTACTCGTATGATGGCCGCCTGGTGTGTACTCCACGCCACCAGGGGATGAAGGCAGACACGATCAACATGCAGACGATATCCATCAGCAACGACACAGTGGCCATCAGGGATAAAACAGACGAGAAAGGTACGGTAGATCAAGAAAGTTTTGTCGTCAACATAGTACTGTAAAAACTGAGTTGGCTGACAGATTTATTTTTTCAGTGCAAGGACATGGCTATGTTCTGCTTTAAAAAATGGATTCCAAAATAGACTGAACATGTATTACCATATAGAAAAAACATTTCTACGATAAATAAAAGAAAAACTAAATTTGAAAAAAAGAAGGAATATTTGGACAAAACTAATTGTATAGTACGTAAAGTATTACATGTGTTTATATTTCATAACTAAATAGGCCTCTGAAAATGTTTAATTTATGTAATCTATTTATGGATTAGGTGTTTTTTAGACGTAAAAACACAAATGTCTTAAACTGAATACATAGATCTAGAAATTCATCCCAGCAACATAGTACTCCAAAAGCAATGGCTAAAGATTACAGTGTTTAATGGTTGCAATAGTACATGTATGTTTTTAGTAGTACAAAATTTAATGAACCCTGTTTGACACCCAATAGCCGATGTATTTTTCATGCTGGGGTGTCGTTAAACATTAATTCATTCATTAATGAACCTATTTAAAGTGGTTTGAAAACATTTTGTAGTGATCTACGTCTTTGATGCCCAGACTGGGAAAAGCATGGGAGATGGAAAACCAATCACTCACAAGGTAGGTAACTCTGAAATCTAGGTAAAATAGGTTTTTAAAATTACAGAATATTTTCATGTCTCATTTTCCTTGAAGTTATGGAAGGTACTGTAGAAAATTTATGTTCTGTTTAGTTAAAAGCCACAAACGTTATTCTAAACCATTTTTTTATTATTTTTATTATTTAGCTAGAATCTGTGGGTGTTATTCTAATTGTATTTGTGGTATTTTATTTAACTGAAAGAAATGGAATTTATTTGCCAATGTCTGCATTATTTTATTTAGCTCAAAATCATTTTTAAATTAGTCAGTTTAACTGGAAACAGTGTAAAATATTCTACACCATTTGTTGTGGTATTTACAGGGATGTGAGAGCGACGCGGAAACAAGTAAATGCGCTTTTCCATTTCGTCTAAAAACAAAAACATGTTCTATATTGTTGACCACACAAGCTCATTTGCATATTTTCACAGTTTCAAGTTTATTATGTGTGGCTTATATTATAAGTTATAACCAGGTTAGATTTGTTAGCATTGAATGCAATTTTTGGCAGTTCCAGGGGTTGCAAACACCAATTTTCCTTCAGGGGCCCTTGAGCAGCCCCTGGACCCTGGCCACAGTAAGCTTTTTTGTTCCAGCCTCTCACACATCCCTGTAATTAATTGAGTGTAGATAACATTTTTATCATATTTAAATATTACTAGAAGCAATGAATAGTATTGTAGACTGATTTTGTGCTATTATATTTATCTTGAAGCAATGTGGAAGTTATTCTAAACCATTTTTGCAATATTCTATGTAGCTTAACCATTTAAAAGGTATCTTGTTAAATTTGAGCTTTGCTTAACAGGTTGCCATATGATAATTTAATAGGATACTATTTGTTTATTTTGTAAAATGTTTTCTGTTTTTAGTTGGAAGTGATGGAGGTAGCTCTAGATCAGTTCGGACCTGCTACAGAGCGGAGAATTGCAATTATTGACAAAAACCATGACCTTCATCTGACCTCTGTACGCGTATTTGGGACGGAAAGAAAATTTATCAAGTTGGGTAAGTTGCTATTCTTTTTTTTTTTTTTTCCTTTTTAATTTAATGTAACAGTTATTTTAAATTTAATGTAACATTTAATTTTTAAGAAAAATAATACCCCAGCCCATTGTTTTAAACCCATGACCAGCTTTTCATTGACTTTTACATCCATGCTTCCCACTTTAATATTGTTTTTCTATCTGTTAATTTCTTTTGTTGTCTTTTGTTAAATGCCAACCTTGGCATCATGAACAGTAGAATTGATAACATTATGAGATAAGGGAAAACCATCCAGAAAAATATGCTTTGGAAAAAGTCTTTTCTTCATTTACCATGGCAGTTTTGCAGTTAATATGTAAGAGGAGTTTAATTTGTCAGCATTACAAAAATCAAATACAGTGCAACGTGTCTAAAGCGGATCATGCCTAGAACCTAATATTCATCCGATTTAGACAGGATTCAGTGTTTAGAGGGTCGAGGACCGGCCTCATTGGTGTCGTGGTTAGGCCATTGGTCTACAGGCTGGTAGGTACTGGGTTCGGATCCCAGTCAAGGCATGGGATTTTTAATCCAGATACTGACTCCAAACCCTGAGTGAGTGCTCCGCAAGGCTCAATGGGTAGGTGTAAACCACTTGCACCGACCAGTGATCCATAACTGGTTCAACAAAGGCCATGGTTTGTGCTATCCTGCCTGTGTGAAGAAACAATAAAAGATCTCTTGCTGCCTTTCATAAAAGAGTAGCCTATATGGCGACAGCAGGTTTCCTCTAAAAAAACCTGTCAGAATGACCATATGTTTGACGTCCAATAGCCGATGATAAGATAAAAAATCAATGTGCTCTAGTGGCGTCATTAAATAAGTCAAATTTTACTTAGAAAATTCGGGACCATTAAACTTGGCCGGTTTTGACAGGTTTCACTGTAGTTAACAGAGAAAAGTTACTTAGAAAATTGAACATTCCACAGCAAAATAAATGACACGGAAATCAAAATTTTAAAAAGTAGCATTGCTGAGCACTGTGGTTAATTGGGAAGGTTGCTAATGTAATATGTATTTCAAAATGTTGTGTTATATTTGTGAAGGGACGATGATCCAGTGCGTTGCCTGGAATGACACCACCAACATGCTGTCGGCCATGACGGATGGCAAACTGATGGTGTGGTACTACCCCAACGCCGCATGGGTCGACCGAGATCTGCTCATGAAAACACTCATTGAGAAAGATACCAGGTGAGAAACAGAACCTTTGTTTAATAACGTTTAGCAAGTTGTAGGAGCGCAGTGTTTCTGCCAGAAAGAAATGGTGCTGTGGAATTGAATGCAACCACAGTTAACAAGGGGGTATGGGGGTAGGGAGCTCCCCCCTGAAAGAAAGTGGGTTACGTTTAGGGTTAGGGTTAAGAAAATGTAATGAGAAGAGTAATTAATTTTGTCCAAAAGTTAGCTTTAAAAAAATTAATCTGCCAAAAAATTTGGGTATGGCGCCATACCTGTTTTACCCTCTGGCAGAAACCCTGCGAGTCAGCGGGATGTAACTGTGGTAGAGTGCTCACTTGAGGTGTAATAGTTTGCAGTATCTATTGCTCTGAGTGAACTCAGATTCCCCCCCCATCCCAACTGAAGTTAGTTTGTTTTGTTTAATGACACCACTAGAGCACATTGATTTATTAATTATCGGCTATTGCATGTCAAACATTTGATAATTCTGACATGTAGTCTTAGGGAGGATACCTGGTACATTTTTCCATTAGTAGCAAGGGAACCTTTTATATGCACCATCCCACATACAGGATAGCACATACCACAGCTTTTATTACACCAGTTGTGGATCACTGGCTGGACGAGAAATCGCACAATGGGGATCGATCATAAACCAGGTAATCAGGCGAGCACTTTACCACTGAGCTACGTGCCCCCCATCCCAACTAGTGTCCTATGAATGGTACATCAAAGGGTATGGTATGTACAGTCTTGCCTATGGGAAAACTGCATATAAAAGATCCCTTGATGCTTTATTGGTATTCTGTTTGGATTTAATCCTACAGGACATTGGCAAATTCAATAGCACCAAAACTAACCCTCGCCAGCTACCGACCCTGGTTGATCTGCCTGTGCTCTGTTGTATATGCCAGCGTGGACAACCCCATCTCCCACCCACCCCCAACCCTTTTCCTGTCCTGGACGGAGGAGGCGGCTGAGGTCGACACCTATGCACATGACCTAGGCAGGATAGCACATACCATGACCGTTGACATACCAATCGTGGTGCACTGGCTGGAACGAGAAATAGCCCAATGGGCCCACCAATGGTGATCGATCCCAAACTGACCACGCATCAAGCAAGCACTTTACCACTGGACTACGTCCCACCCCTGTTTAATGTGACAAGGCCGATTCCTAAAAGTCATATCAAATCAATTTTTTTTTCTTAACAGATATTTTTTGTTTTGTTAACATTTTTAGTATATTTAAAATAGAATACTGACCATCTACCATGAAACTCCTAAACATCAGACCCTCTGTAAAGCGGAATTCCCTCAAGACCAGACATTTTTCACAGTCCATTTTTAAATAACCGTACAGAACAGAACCTCTAACAGGATACCCCTTAAAACAGGACTTTTTACTTGGTCCCATTGGTGTCCAGTTTAGAGACGTTTCCACTGTACTAACACACATGAGTTTGTTTACAGCATACTAGATATCTGCAAAAGATAACCTATTGGAAAACAACATTGCAAACTGTTTATTTCCATCTGATTTTGTTTGTTTCAGTGGGGCGGGACGTAGCCCAGTGGTAAAGTGTTCGCTCGATGTGCAGTCAGTCTGGGATTGATCCCCGTCGGTGGGCCCATTGGGCTATTTCTCGTTCTACCCTGTCTGTGGGATGGTGCATGTAAAAGATCCCTTCCTGCTAATCAAAAAGAGTAGCCCATGAAGTGGAGACAGCGGGTTTCCTCTCTCAATATCTGTGTGGTCCTTAACCATATGTCTGATGCCATATAACCTTAAATAAAAATGTGTTGAGTGTGTCGTTAAATAAAACATTTCTTTCTTTCTTTCTTTGTTTCAGCGAGTTCGGCAAGAATCCCCAACTCTGCGGTTTCGTCGGCAACCACCTGATTTTACGCCGCGCCGAGGGCTCACGAGTCAGCACTCTCATCTCCCCGTATCCCAGCATTCTCCATGGCTATGTCAATGGAGGACGCTGGCCTGATGCTCTCCGTCTGTGTCGCTTCGTTAAGGTACCTTTGGGTTTATTTTTATTTTTTATACACCCATCTATGATGAGTCGTATTACAGTATGGTGTTGTCCGTCTGTCTGTACGTCCATCTGTTAACTTTTTCTTTTCCAGACCATATCTTGCATACAGGATCATCAAACCATCAAACATGTAGGAACAACTAGTATACTATTACTAGGTCACTGTGACCTACTTTTCACTGTCTACTGCAAATAACAGTAAATCCTTGTCCGGACCATATCTTACATACAGATTTATACAGGACCATCAAACCTCACATGTAGGAACAACTTGGATGGTGGTGTGTTGCTACTATTACTAGGTCACTGTGACCTACTTTTCACTGTCTACTGCACATAACAGTAAATCCTTGTCCAGATCATATCTTGCATACAGATGCATACGGGACCATCAAACCAGATGTAGGAACAACTTGGGATTGTGGTTGGTCCAAAACAAACTCTTCATCCATCCCATTGCAAAGATTTCACATAATTAGACTTTAATCATACCTATAACATATTCATTAATAACATAGATATGGTTTTCCATCAGACTCCTGATGGGTGTAACATGTACCTCACCGGTACTCTTGTTTCATTCTATCAGTATTATTGAATTTTAGCTTTCAATAGAAATCTTTTTGTGCTGAAATTCATTTCCAATCTCTTGTAGGAAGAAACGTTATGGGCCTGCCTGGCTGCTATGGCAACCTATGCTAAGGAGCTCATGACAGCGGAGGTGGCATATGCTGCAATTAAAGAGGTGAGTAGGAATTTTGTGTTAGGTGCAGGGTTCAAAGTTGTCCTCCTTATTTGACGTTGTGCCCCCAAAATCGAACATTGTCGATGGCAGGAAAAATGTGGTACACTACCTGGTTTGTCACTGCCCTTCCCATACATACCATGTTGTATATGTATCCTTAATAATTTCCTCGTCGGTGGGCCCATTGGGCTATTTCTCGTTCCAGCCAGTGCACCACGACTGGTATATCAAAGGCCGTGGTATGTACTACCCTGTCTGTGGAATGGTGCATATAAAAGATCCCTTGCTGCTAATCGAAAAGAGTAGCCCATGAAGTGGCGATAGTGGGTTTCCTCCCTCAATATCTGTGTGGTCCATAACCATATGTCCGACGCCATATAACCGTAAATAAAATGTGTTGAGTGCGTCTTTAAATAAACCATTTCCTTCCTTCCGTAATAATTTGTGAAAGAATTGACAGTTTGGCGAAACAATTTGTGAAAGACTTTTTATCTTGATTTTTAGTAACCAAACATGCTTGCTTGCACTCAGTTTTGGCTTGGTGCTCTTCTAACTTGCCTTTGTACCCTAATTTTTTTTATTAAAGTGAAGTCAACACTTGCTGTGCCCTCCCCCCCCCAAAAAAAAAACAAAATTAAAAAAATTGACCCCTGTAGGTGAATATGTGTGACCACATCTGTGACAAAAAGGTAGAGATGAAGGAAAATGACAAAATATGTTTCAGCATAAGTTGATAGTTGGTGGTTATGAAAGGTAGATGTCGATATATTTTAGTTCAAAGGTACATATAACAACAGGAATCTTTAACATGTAATACAGGGGTGGGACATAGTCCAGTGGTTAAGAACTTACTTGATGTGTAGTCAGTCTAGGATCGATCCCGTCGGTGGACCCATTAGTTAATAGTTGGTGGTCATGAAAGGTTGATGTTGATATATTTTAGTTCAAAGGTACATATAACAACAGGAATCTTTAACATGTAATACAGGGGTGGGACATAGTCCAGTGGTTGAGAACTTACTTGATGTGTAGTCAGTCTAGGATCGATCCCGTCGGTGGACCCATTAGTTGATAGTTGGTGGTCATGAAAGGTAGATGTTGATATATTTTAGTTCAAAGGTACATATAACAACAGGAATCTTTAACATGTAATACAGGGGTGGGACATAGTCCAGTGGTTAAGAACTTACTTGATGTGTAGTCAGTCTAGGATCGATCCCGTCGGTGGACCCATTAGTTAATAGTTGGTGGTCATGAAAGGTTGATGTTGATATATTTTAGTTCAAAGGTACATATAACAACAGGAATCTTTAACATGTAATACAGGGGTGGAACATAGCCCAGTGGTTGAGAACTTACTTGATGTGTAGTCAGTCTAGGATCGATCCCGTCGGTGGACCCATTAGTTAATAGTTGGTGGTCATGAAAGGTTGATGTTGATATATTTTAGTTCAAAGGTACATATAACAACAGGAATCTTTAACATGTAATACAGGGGTGGAACATAGCCCAGTGGTTGAGAACTTACTTGATGTGTAGTCAGTCTAGGATCGATCCCGTCGGTGGACCCATTAGTTAATAGTTGGTGGTCATGAAAGGTTGATGTTGATATATTTTAGTTCAAAGGTACATATAACAACAGGAATCTTTAACATGTAATACAGGGGTGGGACATAGCCCAGTGGTTGAGAACTTACTTGATGTGTGGTCAGTCTAGGATCGATCCCGTCGGTGGACCCATTAGTTAATAGTTGGTGGTCATGAAAGGTTGATGTTGATATATTTTAGTTCAAAGGTACATATAACAACAGGAATCTTTAACATGTAATACAGGGGTGGGACATAGCCCAGTGGTTGAGAACTTACTTGATGTGTGGTCAGTCTAGGATCGATCCCGTCGGTGGACCCATTAGTTAATAGTTGGTGGTCATGAAAGGTTGATGTTGATATATTTTAGTTCAAAGGTACATATAACAACAGGAATCTTTAACATGTAATACAGGGGTGGGACATAGCCCAGTGGTTGAGAACTTACTTGATGTGTGGTCAGTCTAGGATCGATCCCGTCGGTGGACCCATTGGGCTATTTCTCATTCCAGCCAGTGCATCAAAGGCTGTGGTATGTACCATCCTTGCTGCTAATGGAAACATGTAGTAGGTTTTCTCTCAGAATATACAGTGAAACCTCTCTAAACAGGACACCCTCGGGACCAAGTACAGTGTCTGGTTATAAGAGGTATCTGGTTTATAGAGGTTAAGTTCTGTACTGATTTTTAAAAAAGGATCATGAAAAATGTCTGGTTTTGGGGAAATTCAGTTATACAGAGTGTCCAGTTTTGAGAGGTTTCACTGTTTGTCAAAATTACCAAATATTTGACATTCAGTAGCCAGTGATTAATAAATCTGTGTGCTCAAGTTGTGTCGTTAAAAAGAAATTAAAAAAAATTGATGAGAATTTGTTTTTGTTATATATATATTTTTTAATTCATGATACTATTTCAGTCATTAAAATAAAATAGACCCGACTACAAGTAACAGAAATACCATTTGCTTTATGATGTAATGTATCAAATATAATTAATAAATATATTATTTCCAACAACAGGTACCTAAGCATATGCTCCTTTGAAATTTTACATGACTTCATTTAAAACAAAGTTTTCTTTAAATATAGACAAAGAACACTAAATAACAAACTAAATGTAAACCATTTGTTGAAGGAGTTGAAGACTAAGATATATAATAGAAAGGGAAATTTCCTTCAGTGAAACCAGATATCATAAATTTAATACCAGGTGGGCTATAACTATCATTGTCTTTTCCGTGAAAACAGCTAGCAAATTAACTTGTACTCCAACTTTCGACAGCTCAAAAAAACAAACAAAACAACAACCAAACTTTTATATGTATATTTTTCAACTTTTTACAATGACTGTACAGTTATAGCCTTGGATGTCGTGTGAATGTGTGAGTGAAAGTTGAGTTAAAAATGTTAAAAACAATTCCTGGGTCATGTTTACCACCTGCCTTGTTTACCCTGGATGGATGGGGGTAGGCACAGTGTAACAGGGAATCTGTGAATAAATTTTTAAAAAACTAGTTTTTTTAAAATGACATCATGCCAAATCTGTACTTATTTTCGCAGACGCTGTATTACGAGCATGCTTAAAAACTATATGGTCACCTATCCTATTAGTATTATAATATTATTAGTCCAACCGGAGGGGACACTAGGTTTCATCTTCGTCCTTCTGTCCGTCTGTCTGTTTGTCCATGAAATTTCATGGTGATTTACCCACTTTTCAGAGTTATGGCCCTTGCATATAGGAGATACAAAAAATTAATTGAGACCGGTAGGGGACATTTATTGCTTTCGCAGTACTCGCAAAATGCTTGTTTTATTTTATTTGAATCGTGTTGTCTCCATTTAATTAAGAAGAGGTGAATGTGGCTCAGTGATTAAGCACTCGTCTGAGTTACGATGTGTTTTGGATCCAGGGGTAGCTCTGCCACTCTGAGTTACGATGTGTTTTTGGATCCAGGGGTTGCGAATTTGAAGACTAATTGGCGAATTTGTTTTTTATTTGGCAAAAAAAAAGAAGTGTGAATAAATATGTTCTTTCGCAATCCAATGAGTGCAATAAATAGGAAGCAAAAACAATGTCTGGATCCAGGGGTAGCTCTGTATTTATTACATACCTTCTTTTATGTTTTACCACAATTGGCGTTTTTAATTTTAACATCATAGCAACACTGTTAAAATCTATGATCAAAACTCCTTTCATGGATTTGCTTAATGTTAGAAATCAACTCTGCGTTCAGCCTTGTGTAATTCCTTTTCAAATACGATGTGACCACATTTGTTTTTCATATATGACGTCAGTAAATACTGTTAAAGCCCTGGAATCAGAAGCCTTTGTGAATTTGCCTTTTTGTTTATAATTATGTTCTGCTGGTCAGTGGGGAAGTTGCATAATACATCCATTTCCAGGGAATATGGGAGAGGGGGTGGAGCTAGCCCTGGGATCAGAAGCCCTGTGTGAACTTGCCGGTTTTTGTTATAATTATGTTCTCTGGTCAGTGGGGAAGTGCATATTACATCCATTTCCAGGGGATTGGGCGGGGGGGGGGGGGGGGGGGAGCTAGCCCTGGGATCAGAAGCCCTGTGTGAACTTGCCGGTTTTTGTTATAATTATGTTCTCTGGTCAGTGGGGAAGTGCATATTACATCCATTTCCAGGGGATTGGGGGGGGGGGGGGGGGCTAGCCCTGGGATCAGAAGCCCTGTGTGAACTTGCCGGTTTTTGTTATAATTATGTTCTCTGGTCAGTGGGGAAGTGCATATTACATCCATTTCCAGGGGATTGGGGGGGGGGGGCTAGATATAGCCCAGTGGTAAAGCGCTTTCTTGATGCACAGTCGTTTTGGGATCGATCCCCATCGGTGGGTTCATTGGGCTATTTCTTGTTCCAGCCAGTGCACCATGACTGGTATATCAAAGGCTGTGGTATGTACTAGCCTGTCTGTGGGATGGTGCATATAAAAAGATCCCTTGCTACTAATGGA
This sequence comes from Gigantopelta aegis, assembly GCF_016097555.1. Taxonomy (NCBI): domain Eukaryota; kingdom Metazoa; phylum Mollusca; class Gastropoda; order Neomphalida; family Peltospiridae; genus Gigantopelta; species Gigantopelta aegis. The sequence continues at coordinate 19,557,306 of NC_054699.1, read as the reverse complement.
AAAATGTAGCAGGTTTCCTCTCTAAGACTATATGTCAAAATTACCAAATGTTTGACATACAATAGCCAGGGGTGGGAATTCTTCTCGGATCTGCGGTTTTCTTCTCATGGAACATTGCGTGTCCTCGCATTTAAATTATTTTTGCTTCCAAAATGTGTCAGATGGCACAGATTTTAACCTAGGATTTCAAGAATTTCCAGGACCCCTCTAGATTTCCTCTTTTTTTACAGTTCACCAATTCCCACCCCTAAATAGCTGATGATTAATGAATCAATGTGCTCTAGTGGTGTCGTTAAACAAAACAAACATTAACAAACTTTTTTACAGGGGATAGTATTTCAAAAGTTTTATTCATTCATAACACTTATGTCAAACATATGCCACACATTATGTATGGTGTATGTCTGACAAAAGTGTTATGAGTGCTGTATGTTACCGTGCCCAGATCCTGTCTAAATCGGATAAATAGTAGGTCCCTAGATTTATCTGATTTAAACAGGGTTCACTGTATTAAATTTGTGTACAGTAACCTAATCACTAACCAATTTACAACTCGTATGAATTTTAATATTGTGTAACTAACACATGAACAAAACATTGGTTCACAATTAATATTGTGTCCATCGTTGTCTGTTATTTGCTAGGAATAGTGTATGTGGGGTTAGCAGGTTTCGTCCCGCTCTTTACCAAGTGTCGAACTAATCACGTTGGAGACCAGATAGCTGTCGGTTAAATTATCCTGGAGTTTTGATAAGTAAGCCTTCTTCTCCTTTCCTTTTGATTAATTATGGGTTGTTAATTATCACAGCACATTTAGAATAGCACCACCTACAGGGCTTGAAACTCGCCAAAAAATATGGTGGCCCCAAAAATAATAATGGATGTTGGTAAATTATGGTAATTATGGTTAAAATTGCCATAATATTCTGGGCCTAATCCAATTTCAAAAACAAATTACAAGCAAAATTTTAATGAAGAATACAAATATTGATAGTGGCTCATATATTATAGCTCTAAAGAAGATCACCACATAATATTATTTGGGCGACTAACACTATTTTTTTATAATATTTAAGTCACCCAAATAGGACATTGGTTGCATTTGGCAACCTAGCCACAGGTCGTTGCGAGCCCTGCCCTACTATCTTGATCAGAAAACATTTTAATTACACAGGCTTGACCTGAATAGCTGCAATACTGAAAAATATTTTAGTGTCTTATCAGTCTATTATCAGTCTATTATTGAACGTGTACTCAGTCTGTCAAGATTTTATGTTGACTCAATCTTTGTAGATTTTTTACTTTGGCTCAGTCTTTGTAAATATTGGTAAGGATTACTCTGACTCAGTCTTTATAGTCAATTCCATCCAGAACTGATTTTTAAAATGATTATGAAATGTTGAAGTTTATTTGCAGTATATGCTACAGGCCCTCATCTAGCCAGTGAAATTGAGGGGCTTTTTTTTTTTTTAGAAACAAGTCCAAATTGCCATAATATTCTGAGGTGTAAATGCAAATTGTTTAAACTATGTAATGTCATTGTGTATGTTTGCCAAATTGTGATGATGTTATATTCACACGTAGTACCAACAAAGTTTAAAGTATAAAGTTTGTTTTTGTTTAACACCACCACTAGAGCACATTGATTTAGTAATTATCGGCTATTGGATGTCAAACATATGGTCATTTTGACACAATCATAGAGGAAACCCACTACATTTTTCCATTACCGTATTTGACCGGAAATAAGCCCAGGGGGCCAAGACAACTCATTGTGAGCTTAGCATGGGGTGGGCTTATTCCCAGACAAGGGGCCAGTTTTGTTGAGAAAAAAAAAAAAATAATAATAAAATAAAATAAAATAAATAATAATAATTAAATAAACTAGGAAGAAAAAAAAAAACGTTCAGTAGCACCTATTAAATAATTAATTAGTGTTCCATTTGTTATTAATAAATAATAATTGTTTATTAATTAAATTGGGTTTTTTACTAGTATCTAATTATCTGAAACACACCTTCCATGTTACAATTACTTACCAGTTCTGTTTATTTACATCCAAAATGTAATGCTGAGAAGACAACAGCAATTGACAAAGTCAATAGTGTATACACACGTTTCTGAAACAGGCAGCCAGCTTACACTACAAAGAATTGTCAATCTAGGTCATTGTTCTTAGCCAATCAGAATACGGTATTTGCCTAATTAGCATTAACTGCGGACCCAGTGTGGTGGTAAAAATAGACATTGGTTTTAGTTCAGACTTGGGCTTGTGTACTTCAAAGAAATACTGCAGGCATGAAATTAGAAACAATGTTATACACTGTTACTGTTAGACTGCTAAATCTCACTGGTGGTAAAATATTGTGTTACATTTGTGTTTAATTATCTGCAGGAGGTATGACCTTTTAAAATGAACTTTGAGCAAACTTGCACTTTCATGTTATTTATAAGGTGACAAAGTTGGGGGTGGGCTTATTTACGAATGAGGGCCTAATTTCTTAAATGCTATCAAAATGGAGGGGGGCTTATTCAAAGACATGGGCTAATTTCCAGTCAAATACGGTAGTAGCAAGGGATCTTTTATATGCACCCTCCCCCAGACAGGATAGCACATACTTTATAATTGCCAGTTAATATTAGATTAAAAAACAAAAACATCTTTACTGGGTCATGTATACACCTAACACATTTTTCCTGAATTGGTTGTATATTTGTAACAACATGTATCACTGACTATTGAATACAAAACATTTTATTCAGTGTTAAAAAAGAAGCTTGTCACCACCACAGTTAAAGTTAAAGTTTCTTTTGTTTAACGACACTAAATTATTAATCGTTGGATGTCAAACATTTGTGTTTTTTAATGTTTAGTTTTGAATAGTAAACCCATTAATTTTTTTTCCATTAGTATCAATGGATCTTTTATATGCTCCATCCCACAAACAAGATAGCACATACCGCAACCTTTGATATATCAGTAGTGGAGCACTGGGTGGAACGAGAAATAGCCCAATGGGCCCAATGTCAGGGATCGATTCTAGACCAACCGCTCATCAAACGAGCGCTTTACTATTGGGCTACGCCACCATAGATTGATTGATTGATTGATTTCAACTTATTTTCGTGCTTATATCCAAGTAAGGTTCAAGCACGCTGTTCTGTGCATACACCTCAGCTATCTGGGCTGCCTGTCCAGGACAGTGGGTTAGTTGTTAGTTTGTTAGTGGTTAGTGAGAGAGAAGAGGGTGTAGTGGCCTTAAACCTACCCATTGAGCCCTTAAGAACTCGCTCTGGGTTGGAGCCGGTACCGGGCTGCGAGCCCTGTACCTACCAGCCTGTAGGCCGATGGCTTAGCCACTACGCCACCATAGAGGCTGTTTCTTTTAAACATCATCTACTGACTGGTTATTTGTGATGTACAATATTTTCAGCACCTTTCTGTAAATCTGGTTACATAATTATAATATTATGCAGGTGGCCCAAAAAATAATAATGCATGTTGGCAAATTATGGTAAGCGAACCGCAAGCAAGATTTGAATGTGGAATACAAATATTAATAGTTGTTCATGTGTTATAGCTCTAAAGAAGATAATATTATTTGGGCAACTAACGCCATTATTTTTTAATATACTCTTCAAAAGAAGAAACGCAAAACCACATTGTCGTAACATTTGGAGAATTGATTTAATTATTGAATGGTGAGTCCGATAATTACCAAATGTTGCAGGATTGTTCACAATTCACTCTAGTCCATTGTGAGTAAGTGATAGGACACACCACCAAGGTCAAGGTCATCTGGAGTCAATACCGGGTGTGGCCTCCGCGTGTGTTGACAACTGCCTGGCACCGCCTGCCCATTGAAGCAACCAGAGTACGGATGACGTCCCGGGGGATGGTGGCCCACTCGGCCTGCAAGGCTGCTGCCAGCTCGGGCAGGGTCTGGGGCTGTGGTTGTCGCTGTCGGAGGCGTCGGTCCAACTCGTCCCATAGATGCTCAATTGGGTTCAAATCCGGTGATATCGATGGCCAAGGAAGGCCATTAATGTTGTTGTTCTGTAGAAAGCCGTTGTGAGACGTGCTGTGTGAGGCCTGGCGTTGTCATGTTGGAACACTGCGTTGGCGTTGGCCATAACTGGAACGATGTGTGGCCGGAGGATCTGGTCAATGTAGCCCTGTGCATTCAGGTTGCCCTGCACGTGGACCAGGTCAGTTCTGCCAGTGTGTGAGATGGCTGCCCACACCATGACACTACCCCCCCCGCCGAATCTGTCCACTTCCTGCACGCAGTTTGCCGCATAACGTTCACCACGACGCCTATACACGCGACATCTTCCATCATGACGTCGGAGCAGAAATCGGGACTCGTCACTGAACCACACCTGTCTCCATCGCAGTTGAGGCCATTGTCGATGAATCTGGCACCACTGCAGTCGGAGTCGACGGTGTTGTGGTGTTAAGATGACACCTCGAACTGGACGTCTGGCACGAATTCCTACCTCACGTAGGCGGTTTTCCGTACGGTCTGGTAGGATATCCTGCGCAAACCTGGTATTGCTGCGGCTGTGGAGGTGGCAGTAGTCAATCGTTCCCGAAGGTGGCGTACCCGGATGTAGCGGTCCTGCCCGGGGGTAGTGACCCGTGGTCGACCGGATCTAGGGAGGTCACGTGTTGATCCATGTTGCTGGTAACGGTCCCACAGTCTGGAGATGGTGCTTGGGGACACATGGAATGCCCTGGCAACGGCCGTTCTGGATTCGCCTGCGTCTAGTCGGCCGATGGCATTGTTTCTCTGCGGTTCACTGAGACGTGGCATGTCCTGGATTGTCAACTGTCGGCCAGATACAGAGGCCAGGCAAGCGAACACCCTGCACTTTTATACTGTCGGTGTTCATGTTGCACGTGCAGACAACGCACGTGCAGTGGTGACATGGTTTGCACGTGGCTGCGTTTTTGCGAATATTCACATTTTGGAACATTATTGTACAGTAGCTGCGTTTTATCGAATGTAACCGTGGGAATGTGTTTGGGACATGCAATGACCTTATATTCACAAAGCATGAACCGGTAGGAAACATAAAATCGGAGTTATAACCCATTTGTACCCTTTTGCGTTTCTTTTTTTGAAGAGTATATTAAGTCGCCCCAAACAGGACATTGGTTGCATTTGGCGACCTGGCCACAGGCTGTTTCGAGCCCTGTTATGTAGGTTAATTTGTTACTAAAGGTTATTCGGTTGCAGAATGTTATTAACCGTAAAATCACTTTTGCAGAAGACATACTATGTCATTTATTTATTTACCTTGGCAGGTAAACATATAATCCTGTAGGTATATGTACTTTTATTTGTTGATTATTAGTGAAAGCGAGACAGACATGCATTCCACTTATTCCATATTTCCTTCGGCGTTGTAGAAATGTTTTCGTGTAGTGTCTAGTTATTTGTACAATCCAGCTATTCAGTGCATGAGCTTACACCATCTATACCATAGCCTGTTGCAATAACGGAAAGCTTTTAACCAATTAAAATCCATATGGTTTGTGTACAACTTGCCAGGGAGATTGTTAACTTTGTAAATCTGTTTACGATCTGCTACAGGGGAATTTAGATTATTTTCAATTACATGTGTAGTTCGTATGTGGTTTCTTTATGGTACTGTTAATTGCTGTTCTCGTGTTGGTGCAGTCATATTATCTCGCGGGTCTGATCACCGAGTTTGCATTCTTTCTGTAATGTGTATTTATTTTGCTGATGAATTACTCACAAGTTCTGCATTTTTTCCTTCCTTGTGCACAAGACTAACAAAAGCTAAGAATGTATAAGGTGTGCATAATGCATTAAAAGCAGTATGGAAACGGGAGTCATCTGGTCGTCAAGGTTTTCTTGGATAATGGCTGTTCAAGAATGGATCAAATAGATTGGGGGGAGGGGAGGAGATGGGGAGGGTTAGGGAAGCCAATACCCTCCCAGGGCTGATCTCAAGGATAGAAATAAGCATTGAGGCACATTTTGCTTGTCCAAGAAGATTTTCACTTGTTAGGACAAACAGACAAGTGCTTATTTCGAACATTGGATCGAACATGTCAGCAAAACATTTTGCCAAATAATCTATTAAACTTCCAAATTTTATAGTTATTTTTTAACAAAATATCAATTATTACATAAAATTATGTTGCCAAATTAAAATAAAATTTGCCAGTTGTTTTTAAAATTTGCAGTTTTAAATAGAGAAACACACAAATTACGCCACTATTCAAGAGCGTTAACTCAATGGTACTTCTTTTGTTTTTAGTCAAAAAAGGGGGCGGGACATAGCCCAGTGGTAAAGTGTTCGCTTGATGCGCGGTCGGTCTATGATCGATCCCCGTTGGTGAGCCTATTGGGCTATTTCTTGCTCCAGCCAGTGCACCACGACTGGTATATCAAAAGCCATGGTATGTGTTATCCTGTCTGTGAGATGTGCGTATAAAAGATCCCTTGCTGTTAATCGAAAAGAGTAGCCCATGAAGTGGCGACAGCAGGTTTCCTCTCTCAGTATCTGTGTGGTCCTTAACCATATGTTCGACGCCATATAACCGTATATAAAATGTGTTGAGTACGTCGTTAAATAAAACATTTCCTTCCTTTTTAATGCAGGATTTTTTTAATTTTTTAATATAAAATTGAAATAACCTTTATAGAAAATGAAAATATACGTAATGTTCTACTAATATTTGACAACAACTTGGCAAAACATTTTTTTTGTCTGATTTTAACGTACTTTATTATAAAGTTGACATTTAAGAAGTGGGCGGGATTTAGTTCATTCGTTATAGAGCACTTACCTGAGATGTTTTGGTCATAGGGTCGTTTTCTTGGTGGACCCATTCTTATATTGTGTTTTTTCCTGTTCCAACTTAAAAAAAGGGTGTGGTGGGTTTTTTTTTAATGACACCACTAGAGCACATTGATTTATTAATCATTGGCTATTGGATGTCAAACATTTGGTAATTTGTACATATAATCTTAGAGGGGAAAACCACTACATTTTTCCATTAGTAGCAAGGGATCTTTTTATATACAACATCCCACAGACAGGATAGCACATACCACAGCCTTTGATATATCAGTTGTGGTACACTGGCTGGAACGAGAAATAGCCAAATGGGCAGGGGTTCTAGAATACGGTAGCCCGATGCATGAGGCCAGTGGTTTTTGGATTCAGGCCAGTAAAAGTTACTTAGTGCGATCCCGATGGCAAGTGTTCAAAAAAAAAAAAAAAAAAAAAATCTAAAATGCTAGGATTGTATGAAAACGAAAGAAACATCTACAAGTGACTTCTTTCAATTTGCTATCACATGCAATATTTCACTAACAAAAAGTTGGCAACCAATAATCTTTGACCCATCCATGACATGAGTATACCTATCAATGTCACTTTATTCAAGTTATAAAGTGTAAACACTGAAAAAACTAAAGTTTATTGTGTGCCGCCATTTTCTTTTTTACACTAGAACCCAAAGATTTGTAAGTACTCTAATACTACAGGTAATAGTAGTACAGTACAAGCGTAATATGCAAAACGGTAGCCAGTCACCATTTAAGTTTGCAAAACTTTAAATGTGTAAATTATTAATTTAATTTATGAAATATCACATAATCATGTGATGGTTGATGCTGGTATATAGTGTGATGGTTGATGCTAGTATGTAATGTGATGGTTGATGCTAGTATGTAATGTGATGGTTGATTCTGTATGTAATGTGATGGTTGATGCTAGTATGTGATGTGATGGTTGATTCTCTATGTAATGTGATGGTTGATGCTAGTATGTAATGTGATGGTTGATGTTTGTATGTAATGTGATGGTTGATGCTAGTATGTAATGTGATGGTTGATTCTCTATGTAATGTGATGGTTGATTCTTGTATGTAATGTGATGGTTGATTCTGTATGTAATGTGATGGTTGATGCTAGTATGTAATGTGATGGTTAATGCTTGTATGTAATGTGATGGTTGATTCTGTATGTAATGTGATGGTTGATGCTTGTATGTAATGTGATGGTTGATGCTTCTATGTAATGTGATGGTTGATGCTTGTATGTAATGTGATGGTTGATGCTAGTATGTAGTGTGATGGTTGATTCTGTATGTAATGTGATGGTTGATGCTAGTATGTAATGTGATGGTTGATGCTTGTATGTAATATGATGGTTGATTCTGTATGTAATGTGATGGTTGATGCTTGTGTGTAATGTGAAGGTTGATGCTTGTATGTAATGTGATGGTTGATGCTAGTATGTAATGTGATGGTTGATTATGTATGTAATGTGATGGTTGATGCTTGTATGTAATGTGATGGTTGATTATGTATGTAATGTGATGGTTGATGCTTGTATGTAATGTGATGGTTGTGCTTGTATGTAATGTGATGGTTGATGCTAGTATGTAATGTGATGGTTGATTCTGTATGTAATGTGATGGTTGATGCTAGTATGTAATGTGATGGTTGATGCTTGTATGTAATGTGATGGTTGATTCTGTATGTAATGTGATGGTTGATGCTTGTATGTAATGTGATGGTTGATGCTTGTATGTAATGTGATGGTTGATGCTTGTATGTAATGTGATGGTTGATGCTAGTATGTAATGTGATGGTTGATGCTTGTATGTAATGTGATTGTTGATGCTTGTATGTAATGTGATGGTTGATTCTGTATGTAATGTGATGGTTGATGCTAGTATGTAATGTGATAGTAGATACCAGTAAGTACATGTATATGTTGAGGCTCTTATTATTGCATGTATATAGGGAATAACTGGTTACTGTCTTAAGATATCGGCTTTATCCTGCGAAGGTTAGAATGGTGAATGCAGCGAGGCTCTGCCAAGCTGCATTCGCCGTTCGACCTGAGCAGGATAAAGGTGATATCTTAAGACAGTAACCAGATATTTCTTTTATCCTGCAATTCTACAGGAATATTTGGAAAATTGTTATTTATTCCAGTTTTGTGTACGCAAATCGAGTATTGTCAACCTAGCAAGGCTTTTGCCATATGACGTCATACAAGCTGCATGACGTCATTATTGTAAGACGCTCGCTACATTCTGTCACATTAAAAAAGCGTTTCTAAACTAATTCATAAATAAATATACATGTTTTGTATTGTTATCGCAAAACTTAAAGTTATTTGTATTTACGGCACTTCAACATATGATTTAAAGAGTATGTTTATTGAAAATCCACTCTGAAATACTCGAGTCGAGTTGGGCTTATGTCACGTGACCTATATTTTTGGTCAGTGACTAAAAATATAGAGATTTATCTAGTTATCATATCTTGCCAATGTATACAGTGATTGTGGGATAAAAAAAAGTTATCCTCTAGATTACTTAGCCTACCCAGTATAGAAAGTATCTTTTTAATTGCTATAATTGCTGGTCATGATGATTAACAGGTGAACACAGGTACTAGAAAACACCAGACTTTATTTAACTTAAGACATGAGTAAACAAACACACGGCTATAATTTGTGATTACGATCTATTTCAACAACATTCAGTTACATTCCTCGTGTTTACTGAAGAGGACTCTGTAGATAAGAAACTCTTGCCTTTGCTTATTTAGAGGAATCTCTGAATTTCTCTCACATCTGAGAATCGGTGCAGGTTCTTGGATTTTAGTACAGCTCGGGGTTTGCTTTTTTTTTTTCTCTCTCTACATTTGTTTTTCTATTTGAGCTGGCAGGCGTCTTTGATCTTCTGTCTGATACTGTTCAGGCTGTTGTGGTTTTTTATACCCAACTGTCGTCCTGGTGTGTTGTTGTTCCCCGGAAATAACTTATGGCCATTTTTACAGCACTTTTTATGGCCGGACGGATTTAGCATATCGGTGTTATCTGTGCTATTGTTCTTGAGGTGGTTTTTTTCTTCTTCTTCTTTCTGTTTTTTGTTTTTCTGTAAATTCCCCATAACTTTCTTATCTGAATTGGTACTCCGACATGTTTTGAGAGGAACAGTTGAGTAATGTTGTCACTAGGTATCACGGGTTAAGAACAATAATGTCTGCTTGGAGAAATAGCTGGAGCAATTTGCACTAAACGCGGCATATTACCCAGGTCATATTGCTGTCAGTCTTCGGCAATTGTAGCGTTCTGCTGCTAATGTTGTACAAGTTGCGTTCCTGGAACGTGGTGCTTTCAGTGCACGGAGGAATTTAGTCATGCCAGTGATGATGTATGTTACCACAGAATATAGAAAAATGGCAGAAAGTGCTATTGAATCCCATGGGGGTAGGGGGAGTTGGGGGGTGAAAAAAAAGAAGAAAGGCGTGTTTTATTTAACGACACACTCAACACATTTTATTTACAGTCAGACATATGGTTAAGGCTACTCTTTCCGATTAGCAGCAAGGGATCTTTTATATGCACCATCCCACAGACAGGGTAGTACATACCACGGCCTTTGATATACCAGTCGTGGTGCACTGGCTGGAATGAGAAATAACCCAGTGGGCCCACCGACAGGGATCGACCCCACACCAACCGCGCATCAAGCCGGGGGGGGGGGGGGGGGGGGGGGGGGGGAGGAGGTGGCTGAAGGTCTTTTAGTGATATATTCAGTCCAGGGCTAGCTCTGGCAGTTCACAATTCATATTATTTTCCCAATCCAACGATTGCTGTCTGACTGGTATATCAAAATCCAATTAACCTATATACTGTCTGTCTGTGTTTATAAATGATCGCTTGCTCTATGTATATCAGTCACATGGTTCCAATTAATAACACCACGACTGGTATATCAAAGGCCGTGGTATGTACAACCCGGTCAGTGGGATGGTGCATATAAAAGATCCCTTGCTCCTAATCGAAAAGAATAGCCCATGAAGCAGTGACAGTGGGTTTCCTCTCTCAATATCTTTGTGGTCCTTAACCATATGTCTGACGCCATATACCCATAAATAAAATGTGTTGAGTTGAAATAAAACATTTCCTTCTTCTTCCATATACCCATAAATAAAATGTGTTCGGTGCGTTGTTAAATAAAACATTCCTTCTTCCAAATAATAATGGAGAAACTAGTACTTTCTTTTTGTGTCACCTCTACGAAATAAAAAGATGAGATAGAGGTAATACCTTTCTGGCAGCGACAGCTTTGTTTTTAAAGTTAACATAACGTTTCGCGTTAAGATCAGTTTCTCATAAACTATAAGTCCTACGTCGCTGAAACTTGATTTATAGTTGCATATATAGATTTTTATCAGAGTGCACCGAAAAACATTTCTTGTAGGCAAATTAAGACATTTAAAGGGACGGACCCTAGCTTCAACCCGTGAAAATTAACACTCAGTTTAGTTAATCTACAGACCTGTAACACATTTGGATAAAGTTACAATTGAGTGAAACATGAGTCTGTCTGTGACTTTGAAACAGTAAAATACCCTCTAAAAATAGACTAAAACTCGACTCCATAACTGTTACCTCTCAGATGCACGTGCATTTTAAAAAATATGAGAAATGCATTTTGTGATAGTAAAAACACCAGGATGACGAAAAACACTTCGAATGTACGGAAATTGATAATCTAAACCATAAAATCTAAGTAAAGTATGATTTCAGTTATCAAAAATGGCTCTAATAGTAAAACATATTCCTTAGTGTTTAAAAACTAGG